>NW_027016216.1:0-10257 GCF_036934945.1 Oncorhynchus masou masou | reverse complement strand
GAGACACGGTCACTGTGGTGAGGTGATTGTATGCTGTTCCATTCTACTACATTCCATTTTTATATAAAATCTATTGATATTGATTATATAAATAATATATTGATTAAATAATAGATATATTCACATTCACCCACAATGTATAGCCAATGTCTTTACACATTTCATTACTGATTATAATGTAAAAAATCTCTAATAAAAATTCTCTAATAGATAATATTTGATATTATTTATTTCAAATCACGGCATTATCATGAGAAGAACTTACCAGTCCAAAACGACGTCCTCGCCGTGTAGAAACATATCTTCCGTCTGGGAGTCAAAGCTGTGTTCGCTCAGTGACTCGTCTTCGTCCTGTAGTAATTCTGTGTCACTTTCCCCATCTCCAGTGTGTGTCCCCTCATGTCTGTTCAGGCTTCCTAACCTGGTAAAACTCTTTCCAATCTGGGAGCAGAGGTGTCGTCTTGCTGGTTTGGACGTCTCTGGTTCCTCCAAGTTCGGTTTTCCTCCTGCCAAAGACAGTGTTTATTTAAAGAGAGAACGTGAATGAAATCTCGACATGATAAAACTGCCTTGCTATGAGGTTTAATCCAAATCAGATCCCTCAACCTGGGGCCAGTTTTCAAACATTTCATAATTTAAGACAATCTTGGTGTGATTTTAAAACAAATGTTGTAGAGCTTCCTGGTAATGTATTTACTTACTAATTAATTCTGTATTAGAAGTCAGACTACACACAACTAGACAGTTGTGAGACACAGACGTGGATGGATTCCTATCCATCAGGTGGTTCTAAATATATAATATATACAACTTTCATAGTTGTAAGATACATAAGTTCACTTTTTCCCATACGCGCAAAAGCTTATTTCAATAATTTTGTGCTTACATTTTTTGTAGCCCTTTGCCAAGATAATCCATCCACCTGACAGGTGTGGCATGTCAAGAAGCTTATTAATTAATAACCTCTTGAAGCTAGGGGGCACTATTTTTATGTTTGGAAAAATAACGCTCCTAAAGTAAACAGCCTATTTCTCAGGACCAGATAATAGAATATGCATATTTATTTCAGCTTTATTTAACCAGGTAGACAAGTTGAGAACAAGTTCTCATTTACAGTGCGACCTGGCCAAGATAAAGCAAAGCAGTTGACACATACAACGACAGAGTTACACATGGAGTAAAACAAACATACAGTCAATAATACATTATAAACAAGTCTATATACAATGTGAACAAATGAGGTGAGATAAGGGAGGTAAAGGCACAAAAAGGCCATGGTGGCAAAGTAAATACAATATAGCAAGTAAAACACTGGAATGGTAGATTTGCAGTGGAAGAATGTGCAAAGTAGAAATAAAAATGATGGGGTGCAAAGGAGCAAAATAAATAAATAAAATAAATACAGTAGGGAAAGAGGTAGTTGTTTGGGCTAAATTATAGGTGGGCTATGTACAGGTGCAATAATCTGTGAGCTGCTCTGACAGTTGGTGCTTAAAGATAGTGAAGGAGATGTGTTTCCAGCTTCAGAGATTTTGTAGTTCGTTCCAGTCATTGGCAGCAGAGAACTGGAAGGAGAGGCGGCCAAAGAAAGAATTGGTTTTGGGGTGACTCGAGATATATACCTGCTGGAGGGCGTGCTACAGGTGGGTGATGCTATGGTGACCAGCGAGCTGAGATAAGGGGGACTTTACCTAGCAGGGTCTTGTAGATGACATGGAGCCAGTGGTTTGGCAACGAGTATGAAGCGAGGGCCAGCCAACGAGAGCGTACAGGTCGCAGTGGTGGGTAGTATATGGGGCTTTGGTGACAAAACAGATTGCACTGTGATAGACTGCATCCAATTTGTTGAGTAAGGTAAGGTATTGGAGGCTATTTTGTAAATGACGTCGCTGAAGTTGAGGATTGGTAGGATGGTCAGTTTTACAAGGGTATGTTTGGCAGCATGAGTGAAGGATGCTTTGGGGCGAAATAGGAAGCCAATTCTCGATTTAACTTTGGATTGGAGATGTTTGATGTGGGTCTGGAAGGAGAGTTTACAGTCTAACCAGACACCTAGGTATTTATAGTTGTCCACGTATTCTAAGTCAGAGCCGTCCAGAGTAGTGATGTTGGACAGGCGGGCAGGTGCAGGCAGCGATCGGTTGAAGAGCATGCATTTAGTTTTACTTGTATTAAGAGCAACTGGAGGCCACGGAAGGAGAGTTGTATAGCATTGAAGGGTTGTCTGGAGGGTTGTTAACAGTGTCCAAAGAAGGGCCAGAAGTATACAGAATGGTGTCGTCTGCGTAGAGGTGGATCAGAGACACACCAGCAGCAAGAGCGACATCATTGATGTATACAGAGAAGAGAGTCGGTCCAAGAATTGAACCTGTGGCACCCCCATAGAGACTACCAGAGGTCCGGACGGCAGACTCTCGATTTGACACACTGAACTCTATCAGAGAAGTAGTTGGTGAACCAGGCGAGGCAATCATTTGAGAAACCAATATATAATTGACAGATTAGGATAGAAAACACTAAAGTTTCCAAAACTGTCAATTTTATCTGAGTTAAACAGAACTGATATTGCAGGCTAAAACCTGAGGAAAATCAAATCAGGAAGTGCCCCTGTTTTTGAAACCTCTGTTATGCATCCCTATTGCCCATTTAAATTGACATCAAACACAGGTGCACCTTGTGCTGAGGACAATAAAAAGCCACTAAAATGTGCAGTTTTGTCACTCAACACAATGCCACAGATGGCTCAAAGGAGTGTGCCATTGCCGTGCAAGAATATCCACTGAAGCTGTTACCAGATAATTAAATCATACTTTCTCTACTGTAAGCCAGCTCCAACGTCGTTTGAGAATTTGGCAGAACATCCAACCAGCCTCACAACCGTTGACCACGTATAACCACGCCAGTCCAGGACCTCAACATTATTATCTTAGACCAGCCACCCGGACAGCTTCATTGGCTGGGCCTGGCTCCCCAGTGGGTGGGACTAGTTCCCCAGTGGGTGGGACTAGCTCCCCAGTGGGTGGATGGCTGCGCCCCTGCCTAGTAATGTGAAGTCCATAGATTAGGGCCTAATGTATTTATTTACATTGACTGATTTCCTTAAATGAACTGTAAATCATTGAAATTGTTGCAGGATGCTCTCGATGGTGCAGCTGTAGAACATTTTGAGGATATGGGGACCCATGCCATATCTTTTCAGTCTCCTGAGGAGGAATAGGTTTTGTCGTGCCCTCCTCATGCCCATCTTGGTGTGCTTGTATCATGTTAGATGGTGATGTGGACACCAAGGAACTTAAAGCTCTCAACCTGCTCCACTACAGCCCTGTCGATGAGCATGGGGGCGCTCTCGGTCCTCCTTTTCCTGTAGTCCACAATCATCTCCTTTTTTTTGATCACGTTGAGGGAGAGGTTGTTGTCCTGGCACCACACTACCAGGTCTCTGACCTCCTCCCTATAGGCTGTCTCGTCGTTATCGGTGATCAGGCTGTTGGGTCATCGGCAAACTTAATGATGGTGTTGGAGTCATGCCTGACCGTGCAGTCATGAGTGAACAGGGAGTACAGGAGGAGACAGAGTACGCAACCCTGAGGGGACCCCATGTTGAGGAAAAGAGAAGTGGAGGTGTTGTTTCCTACCTTCACCACCAGGGGGGCGGCCCGTCAGGAAGTCCAAAACCCAGTTGCACAGGGCGGGGTTCAGACCCAGGGCCATGAGCTTAATGATGAGTTGAGGGAACTATGGTGGTAAATGCTGAGCCATGGTCAAAGAACAGCATTCTTCATATATATTCCTCTTGTTCAGATGGGATAGGGCTTGCATTGTCTGTGGATCTATTGGGGTGGAAAGCATATTGAAGTGGGTCGAGGGTGTCAGGTAAGGTAGAGGTGATACGATCCTTGACTAGTCTCTCAAAGAACTTCATGATGACAGAAGTGAGTGCTATAGTCATTTAGTTCAGTTACCTTTGGTTTCTTGGGTATGGGAACAGTGGTGGACATCTTGAAGCATGTGGGGACAGCAGACTGGGATATGGAGAGATTGAACATGTCCGTAAACACACCAGCCAGCTGGACTGCGCATGCCCTGAGGATGCGGATAGGGATGCTGTCTGGGCCGGCAGACCTGCGAGGATGAACAATTACTCATTTCGGCCACTGAGAAGGAGAGCCCAAGGTCCTTGGTCACGGGCCGCGTCGGTGGCACTGTGTTATATTCAAAGCGGGCGAAGAAGTTGTTTAGCTTGTCCGGAAGCAAGACGCCAGTGTCCGCAACGTGGCTGGTTTTCCCTTCCTAGTCAGTGATGGTCTGTAAACATACGCCTCGCGTCTAAGCCGTATTGCGACTCTACTTTGTCTCTATGATTTGCCTGTGATTGCCTTATGGAGGGAATAACGACACTGTTTGTATTTGGCCATATTCCCAGTCACCTTGCCATGGTTAAATGCGATGGTTCGCGCTCTCAATATTTGCACGAATGCTGCCATCTATCCATGGTTTCTGGTTATCATATCCCAGTCCGCGTGATCAAAACACTTGAAGCGTTGATTCCGATTGGTCAGACCAGCGTTGAATAGTCCTTTGCACTTACTGTTTGAGTTTCTGCCTAGAGGAAGGGAGTTGTGATCAGATTTGACAAAGGGAGGAGGAAAGCCTTGTAGGCATCAAGGAAGTTGGAGTAGCAGCGCGATTAATACAATGAACTGTATGTTATCACAATCACACCCCGAGTAGTTCATCATGAAATCACTGCCCTTCTTCCCGGAGATATTTATTCCTCAGATCCCAAATAAATTCTTCAGAGTTCAACAAGAGACTTGCTTTGGGGAAAGAAACACGAGCAATGGACATTAAACCGGTGGAAATCTGTCCTTTGGTCTGGTGAGTCCAAATTTGAGATTTTTGGTTCCAACCGCTGTGTCTCTGTGAGACGTAGACTAGGTGAACGGATGATCTCCACATGTGTGGTTCTCACCGTGAAGCATGGAGGAGGTGGTGTGATGGTGCTTTGCTGGTGACACTGTGATTTATTTAGACTTCAAGGCACACTCATTAACCAGCATGGCTCCCAAAGCATTCTGCAGTGGTATGCCATCCCATCTGGATTGCACTTAGTGGGATTATTGTTTGTTTTTCAACGGGACAATGACCAAACAGCTTCAGGCTGTGTAAGGGCAATTTGACCAAAAAGGAGCGATGAGTGCTGCATCACATGACCTGGCCTCCACAATCACTCGACCTCAACCCAATTGAGATGGTTTGAGATGAGTTGGACTGCAGAGTGAAGGAAAAGCAGTCAACAAGTGCTCAGCAAATGTGGGGCCTCTTTCAAGACTATTGGAAAAGCATTCCAGATGAAACTGGTTGAGGAATGCCAACAGTGTGCAAAGCTGTATTTGATTTAGTCAGGGACAGCCCTACTGGGAACAGATACCAGGGGGCAGATCTATTTTATTTGTTCAAACTGAACTTCAGCACTTACTTTGATGAGTCAAAGCTGATCCTTTCTTCTCTTCTCCTCCTCTCACAGTTCCACTCAGCTCCGTTGTTTTCCTGCAGTCCACCAGCAGCACAGACAGCCTCTTCATACCCAGCAGTAAGGTGCTACCGGGAGAGGCACGACACAGGGACTCGGGAGGGAGGAAGGGCTAGCGTTGTCCTGGTAACCATAAAGAGGGGACAAATATCATTATGGATGCTGATGTCACTGTTGACATAAAGTGCTTTACAGAAACCCAGCCCAGACCCAGATAGAGCAAGCTGTATGCTAGACCAGACCAAGCTGTACCATCTGGTGTTCTGATCTGGAGAGACTCTTCTCTTCCCGTCAGCATCAGGATGTTGTTGAGGCTCCCCCAGATGATCCACAATAGTCATGTCCCTCTCCTGTGTGAACGAGAACATCAAACAGATGGTAAACTTATGATCTACTATTACAATCACATAGGGTCTTACAAGAGGCATTAATATCTCTAAACAGGGCCTATAATGCTAATGTTAAAGGGTTGTTCCACGAAATGGGTGCCTGTTGCATCCGTTGACATTTTAAGTAGAAAATATGCACCAATATTGAATTTTAAAAGCCTGTTATATTAGATGTAGTGCACTTTATAATATAGACCACGTGGAGATTTCAATACATTAATTGAAAAAGTCCCACAAATATATGAACCAATGGCAGATTGCCCCATTCAATTCCTACAGTAATGAACAACATTTTCAAGTGTAACTTCAGTCGAATGTCCCTTTAAAACCTTAGTTCAACAACTGCATAGTCTGTGCCCGTTTTTAAGTTAGTACTCACTGGTGGTAATCAGATGTTCAGTCTCCTCCGCCTCCTTTTTCACTCCCCAAACGTCGTTCTTCTCTTTTACTGAGGTAGCCTCCTCTTTCATTCCAAAATGTTCTTCCTCTTTTTTTTCACTACAGTCTCTTCTTTCAATGTTATGGCATCTTTCTCCTTTTTCATTCTGAAAGCTTCTTTCTCCGTCTTGCTTAGTGAGTTTATGCTCGGGAGATTAGCCAAATGCTGTATCAATGTTGCTAATTTCACAAGCAAATTACGTTGAAATTAGCTAGTAGATAGGTAAACAAAAGTATGGTCAAAACACTAAGAGTAATATACAACAAATTGGTCTAAAACGCTTCAATTAATCGGTTTTATGTTTGCTAGCACACCATCACGCTGGTCAAATCAGTAGCCTTTTGTCGCTGTTGAAGAAGCCTCCAGTTCCGTCCACTAGATTTTCACGTCACACAAGAAGCATCATATGAAAAACTCACAACGCCATCTGCTGACTGGAGTGGGTAACGCAGACTGGAATCTCCATGACGACGTTTATTCTGGCAAACAATGTCATAACTAGTCATTTAAAAACAACCAGATGTTATGTTTTCTCATACTTCTTACAGCCAATAATTTAATCCAGGGCTGGCCTGCCCATTAGGCAGGATTAGGTGACAGATTGACGAGGTGGCATATTCCCTAGCTAAATTGACCAAGGCTCATCGCTAACAACAAATATTAACACCTCACATAATGATGCCCAAAAACAATGCTAGCTTCTCTCACCCAGCGGCATGTGGGATATTTATGTTTCCACATAAAGCAGTGCCCACTTTTGGCATGTTTCCTACCATAAAGTCTCTGAAGTGCCCTTTTTTGGGTGGAATAGTTTGTATTCATTTTTCTCATAGTTATTTGAACCCACTGCCTGCAAGTTGTCATTAAAAGTGATTGTCATTAAATGCCCCTGTTAGCCTCAGTGATTTGTATTTTCCACTATGTTCAACATTCTGATCCAATGTGTAGCTGTTAGTGATGACTAATGATCCACTATGTGTAGCTGTTAGTGATGATGCTAATGATCCACTATGTGTAGCTGTTAGCGAGTGCTATGTGTAGCTGTTTTGTCTGATCCACTATGTGTAGCTGTTAGCGATGATGCTAATGATCCACTATGTGTAGCTGTTAGCGATGATGCTAATGATCACTATGTGTAGCTATGTGCTAATGCTGTTAGCTGTTAGCGATGATGCTAATGATCCACTATGTGTAGCTGTTAGTGATGATGCTAATGATCCACTGTTAGTATGATGTAGCTGTTAGTGATGATGCTAATGATCCACTATGTGTAGCTGTTAGTGATGATGCTAATGATCCACTATGTGTAGCTGTTAGTGATGATGCTAATGATCCACTATGTGTAGCTGTTAGTGATGATGCTAATGATCCACTATGTGTAGCTGTTAGTGATGATGCTAATGATCCACTATGTGTAGCTGTTAGCGATGATGCTAATGATCCACTATGTGTAGCTAGCGATGCTAATGATCCACTATGTGTAGCTGTTAGTGATGATGCTAATGATCCACTATGTGTAGCTGTTATGATCCACTATGTGTAGCTGAGTGATGTGCTAATGATCCACTATGTGTAGCTGTTAGCGATGATGCTAATGATGCGATGATGCTAATGATCCACTATGTGTAGCTGTTAGCGTATGGTGCTAATGATCCACTAGCGATGATGCTAATGATCCACGCTGTTAAGCGATGATGCTAATGACAACCATCTTCTAGTTGATGGAAAAGGTTTCCCAAAAAGCGTTGTCAATTAAAACGTCAACTACAAAGTAATCTATGCCTCCCTGGCAGAGATGATATCATGACTATTAGTAGTCTATTATGATAGTCTATGCCTCCCTGGCAGAATGATATCATGACAATTAGTAGTCTATGCCTCCCTGGCAGAATGATATCATGTCTACAGAATGATATCATGACTATTAGCATCAATCCAGTTGTGATTTCTTCAGCAAACTCTGCAATCACATGTGTGCTACAGAGACACCACCAACCAAGCAAGGCTCTTGTAGAAATATCTGAAGGATGATCAATGGAAACAGGAGGCACCTGAGCTCAATGTCGAGTCTCATATAGCAAAGGGTTCTGAATACTTATGCAAATAAAGTATTTCTGTTGTTTTTTTGTTTTTAATACATTTGCTAAAATGTATAAAAAACCTATTTTCTTTGTCTTTGTCATTATGGGGTATTGTGATGTCATTATGGGGTATTGTGATGTCATTATTACATTTAAGTCATTTGTAGACGCTCTTATCCAGAGCGACTTACAAATTGGTGAATTCACCTTCTGACATCCAGTGGAACAGCCACTTTACAATAGTGCATCTAAATAATTTAAGGGGGGGGGGGTGAGAAGGATTACTTATCCTATCTTAGGTATTCCTTGAAGAGGTGGGGTTTCAGGTGTCTCCGGAAGGTGGTGATTGACTCCGCTGTCCTGGCGTCGTGAGGGAGTTTGTTCCACCATTGGGGGCCAGAGCAGCGAACAGTTTTGACTGGGCTGAGCGAGACTGTACTTCCTCAGTGGTAGGGAGCGAGCAGGCCAGAGGTGGATGAACGCAGTGCCCTTGTTTGGGTGTAGGGCCTGATCAGAGCCTGGAGGTACTGCGGTGCAAGGTTCCCTCACAGCTCCGTAGGCAAGCACCATGGTCTTGCCAAGCGGATCACGAGCTTCAACTGGAAGCCAGTGGAGGGCGGAGGGCAGGGTGACGTGAGGGAACTTGGGAAGGTTTGAACACCAGACAGGCTGCGGCGTTCTGGATGAGTTGTAGGGGTTTAATGGCACAGGCAGGAGCCCAGCCAACAGCGAGTTGCAGTAATCCAGACGGGAGATGACAAGTGCCTGGATTAGGACCTGCGCCGCTTCCTGTGTGAGGCAGGGTCGTACTCTGCGGATGTTGTAGAGCATGAACCTACAGGAACGGGCCACCGCCATGATGTTAGTCAGAACGACAGGGTGTTGTCCAGGATCACGCCAAGGTTCTTAGCGCTCTGGGAGGAGGACACAATGGAGTTGTCAACCGTGATGGCGAGATCATGGAACGGGCAGTCCTTCCCCGGGAGGAAGAGCAGCTCCGTCTTGCCGAGGTTCAGCTTGAGGTGGTGATCCGTCATCCACACTGATATGTCTGCCAGACATGCAGAGATGCGATTCGCCACCTGGTCATCAGAAGGGGGAAAGGAGAAGATTAATTGTGTGTCGTCTGCATAGCAATGATAGGAGAGACCATGTGAGGTTATGACAGAGCCAAGTGACTTGGTGTATAGCGAGAATAGGAGAGGGCCTAGAACAGAGCCCTGGGGGACACCAGTGGTGAGAGCGCGTGGTGAGGAGACAGATTCTCGCCACGCCACCTGGTAGGAGCGACCTGTCAGGTAGGACGCAATCCAAGCGTGGGCCGCGCCGGAGATGCCCAACTCGGAGAGGGTGGAGAGGAGGATCTGATGGTTCACAGTATCGAAGGCAGCCGATAGGTCTAGAAGGATGAGAGCAGAGGAGAGAGAGTTAGCTTTAGCAGTGCGGAGCGCCTCCGTGATACAGAGAAGAGCAGTCTCAGTTGAATGACTAGTCTTGAAACCTGACTGATTTGGATCAAGAAGGTCATTCTGAGAGAGATAGCGGGAGAGCTGGCCAAGGACGGCACGTTCAAGAGTTTTGGAGAGAAAAGAAAGAAGGGATACTGGTCTGTAGTTGTTGACATCGGAGGGATCGAGTGTAGGTTTTTTCAGAAGGGGTGCAACTCTCGCTCTCTTGAAGACGGAAGGGACGTAGCCAGCGGTCAGGGATGAGTTGATGAGCGAGGTGAGGTAAGGGAGAAGGTCTCCGGAAATGGTCTGGAGAAGAGAGGAGGGGATAGGGTCAAGCGGGCAGGTTGTTGGGCGGCCGGCCGTC
>NW_027016215.1:0-10258 GCF_036934945.1 Oncorhynchus masou masou | reverse complement strand
GAGCATATAGACCGTTGACTTACAACCCAGGTTATTTAACTGAAGCCCCTTGGACCTCTATAAGGAGAATATAGACCGTTGACTTACAACCCAGGATATTTAACCCTTTGGACCTCTATAAGGAGCATAGAGACCGTTGACTTACAACCCAGGTTATTTAACTGAAGCCCCTTGGACCTCTATAAGGAGAATATAGACCGTTGACTTACAACCCAGGATATTTAACCCCTTGGACCTCTATAAGGAGCATAGAGACCGTTGACTTACAACCCAGGTTATTTAACTGAAGCTCCTTGGACCTCTATAAGGAGCATATAGACCGTTGACTTACAACCCAGGTTATTTAACCCCTTGGACCTCTATAAGGAGCATAGAGACCGTTGACTGACAACCCAGGTTATTTAACCCCTTGGACCTCTATAAGGAGCATAGAGACCGTTGACTGACAACCCAGGTTATTTAACCCCTTGGACCTCTATAAGGAGCATATAGACCGTTGACTGACAACCCAGGTTATTTAACTGAAGCCCCTTGGACCTCTATAAGGAGCATATAGACCGTTGACTGACAACCCAGGTTATTTAACTGAAGCCCCTTGGACCTCTATAAGGAGCATATAGACCGTTGACTTACAACCCAGGTTATTTAACTGAAGCCCCTTGGACCTCTATAAGGAGAATATAGACCGTTGACTTACAACCCAGGATATTTAACCCCTTGGACCTCTATAAGGAGCATATAGACCGTTGACTGACAACCCAGGTTATTTAACTGAAGCCCCTTGGACCTCTATAAGGAGCATATAGACCGTTGACTTACAACCCAGGTTATTTAACCCCTTGGACCTCTATAAGGAGCATATAGACCGTTGACTTACAACCCAGGTTATTTAACTGAAGCCCCTTGGACCTCTATAAGGAGAATATAGACCGTTGACTGACAACCCAGGTTATTTAACCCCTTGGACCTCTATAAGGAGCATAGAGACCGTTGACTTACAACCCAGGTTATTTAACTGAAGCCCCTTGGACCTCTATAAGGAGCATAGAGACCGTTGACTTACAACCCAGGATATTTAACCCCTTGGACCTCTATAAGGAGCATAGAGACCGTTGACTTACAACCCAGGATATTTAACCCCTTGGACCTCTATAAGGAGCATAGAGACCGTTGACTGACAACCCAGGTTATTTAACTGAAGCCCCTTGGACCTCTATAAGGAGCATATAGACCGTTGACTGACAACCAAGGTTATTTAACTGAAGCCCTTGGACCTCTATAAGGAGCATATAGACCGTTGACTTACAACCCAGGATATTTAACCCCTTGGACCTCTATAAGGAGCATATAGACCGTTGACTTACAACCCAGGTTATTTAACCCCTTGGACCTCTATAAGGAGCATAGAGACCGTTGACTTACAACCCAGGTTATTTAACTGAAGCCCTTGGACCTCTATAAGGAGCATAGAGACCGTTGACTTACAACCCAGGTTATTTAACTGAAGCCCCTTGGACCTCTATAAGGAGCATAGAGACCGTTGACTTACAACCCAGGTTATTTAACTGAAGCCCCTTGGACCTCTATAAGGAGCATATAGACCGTTGACTTACAACCCAGGTTATTTAACCCCTTGGACCTCTATAAGGAGCATAGAGACCGTTGACTTACAACCCAGGATATTTAACCCCTTGGACCTCTATAAGGAGCATAGAGACCGTTGACTTACAACCCAGGATATTTAACCCCTTGGACCTCTACAAGGAGCATATAGACCATTGACTTACAACCCAGGTTATTTAACTGAAGCCCCTTGGACCTCTATAAGGAGCATATAGACCGTTGACTGACAACCAAGGTTATTTAACCCCTTGGACCTCTATAAGGAGCATTTAGACCGTTGACAGTTCCATCGCATCTCGATGTCGTGAAGTTAGTCCGTTTTTTATTTATTTAAAGGGTGTTGAATGAAGGACAAACCTTTTCAATTTCTGCGTCGTGGAAGGGGAATCTACTGACGACAGACTTGTACTCTTCTTCAGTCTCCACAGGGATAGGGCTGTAGTTGTCCAGTTCAAAGATCTCCCTGAACACCAGAGCCCATTTCTTCAGCAGCGTTTCATTGTACTGGTCTCTGATCTCAAACAGCAGGTCAAACAGTCTGTTCACTGGGTAGCCATAACCCTGGAGAGAGAGAGGGAGCGAGGTTACAAACCAGAGGCATCACAATCTGCTCCACTGGTTAATGACCAAACCGCTTGGGTATTGGATTAGAATCCCCCATTAGCTGTTGTGAAAGCAGCAGCTACTCTTCCTGGGGTCCACGCAGAACACAGAACACAGAACACGGAACACGGAACACAGAACATGAAACATGACATAATACAGAACATTAACAGACAACAACAGCTGCTTCACTCATACCTTATAAGAGCTCTAGGTTTAATTCATACTAACTTATCACCCAGTCTGAAGAGCTGGACAAGACTCACCTGTAATGTGTCTGCAAATATGACAATGAGGTTCTTCAGCTGCAGCACCAGGTCAGGATCACTGCAGTACGACTGGAAAGGAAGAGGGGGGTATAAAGACAGGGGGTAAAGACAGGGGGGTAAAGACAGGGGGAGGTAAAGACAGGAGGGGTAAAGACAGGGGGGTGAGGACAAGGGGGTAAAGACAGGGGAGGTAAAGACAGGGGGAGGTAAAGACAGGGGGTAAAGACAGGGGGGTAAAGACAGGGGGATAAAGACAGGGGGGTAAAGACAAGGGGGTAAAGACAAGGGGGGGTAAAGACAAGGGGGGTAAAGACAAGGGGGTAAAGACAGGGGGGTAAAGACAAGGGGGGTAAAGACAGGGGGGTAAAGACAGGGGGGTAAAGACAGGGGGTAAAGACAGGGGGTAAAGACAGGGGGGTAAAGACAAGGGGTGGTAAAGACAGGGGGGGTAAAGACAGGGGGGTAAAGACAGGGGGGTAAAGACAGGGGGGTAAAGACAGGGGGGTAAAGACAGGGGGGTAAAGACAGTCCGTCACAATCAAAAGGGAAAATGTAAGTGTTCCTCCCAGCCTTTTGGGTGAGGTAAGGGTTTATCTAGAAGCCTTGGTGTTAGGAATGATAAGGGCTTATCTAGAAGCCATTGGTGTTAGGAATGATAAGGGTTTATCTAGAAGCCTTGGTGTCAGGAATGATAAGTGGTATCTAGAAGCCTTGGTGTCAGGAATGATAAGTGGTATCTAGAAGCCTTGGTGTTAGGAATGATAAGTGGTATCTAGAAGCCTTGGTGTTAGGAATGACAAGTGGTATCTAGAAGCCTTGGTGTTAGGAATGATACGGGTTTATCTAGAAGCCATGGTGTTAGGAATGATAAGGGTTTATCTAGAAGCCTTGGTGTCAGGAATGATAAGTGGTATCTAGGCCCTTGTTCCTGGCAGGCCCTCCCAGTGAGCAGCATTGAGCAGGGCTCCACTGGTCTAGTGAAGACCTCAGGGCATTGCAGCCCAATGGGGACAGACTGGCCTCATGGAGACAGACTGGCCTCATGGAGACAGACTGGCCTCATGGGGACAGACTGGCCTCATGGAGACAGATGGATGGGGACAGACTGGCCTCATGGGGACAGATGGATGGGGACAGACTGGCCTCATGGGGACAGACTGGCCTCATGGAGACAGATGGATGGGGACAGACTGGCCTCATGGAGACAGATGGACTCATGGGGACAGACTGGCCTCATGGGGACAGACTGGCCTCATGGAAGACAGGGGACTGGGCCTCATGGGGACAGATGGATGGGGACAGACTGGCCTCATGGGGACAGACTGGCCTCATGGAGACAGACTGGCCTCATGGAGACAGACAGCCTGGACTCATGGGGACAGACTGGCCTCATGGAGACCAGACTGGCCTCATGGGGACAGATGGATGGGACAGACTCATGACTCATGGAGACAGACTGGCCTCACATGGAGACAGGCCAGGCTGGCCTCGCATGAACAGACTGGCCTCATGGGGACAGACTGGCCTCATGGAAAGACAGACTGGCCTCATGGAGGACAGACTGGCCTCATGGGGACAGACTGGACTCATGGAGACAGACTGGCCTCATGGGGACAGACTGGCCTCATGGAGACAGACTGGCCTCATGGGGACAGACTGCCCTAATGGGGACAGATGGATGGGGACAGACTGGCCTCATGGGGACAGACTGGCCTCATGGAGACAGACTGGCCTCATGGGGACAGACTGGCCTCATGGGGACAGATGGATGGGGACAGACTGGCCTCATGGAGACAGACTGGCCTCATGGAGACAGACTGGCCTCATGGGGACAGACTGCCCTGTGGGGACAGACTGCCTAATGGGGACAGATGGATGGGGACAGACTGGAACAGGAACAGCAGTTGAACTAGTGTGACTATGGTAACAGGGCTGTGAGCTCAGAGGTGTGGAGAAAGAGGCATCAGGGGCGGTTGGACATCAGCCAGGGATGATGGTGGTGATATCCCAGAGCTGGGACTCATGGGGTCTCACAGCCTGGGTCCCAGGGGCCAACAAAGGCCTGGTCAAACCCTACTGCTAGGGTTAGTGTGACTGCTACCCTGATCCTCTCTCACGATAGAGACTTTAGCCCCCTGCTAGGACACTTTCAATGGCAAAAAGACACAGGGCTGAGCACTCCATGACCCCACAGACCTTGTCGAGCCAGGACACTCACTCCCCCTCACATTCAGGGGTGTGTTAGCTGTACTCACAAAGAGTGTGTGTGTGTGTGTGTGTGTGTGTGTGTGTGTGTGTGTGTGTGTGCTCACAGAGTGTGTGTGTGTATGTACTCACAGAGTGTGTGTGTGTGTGTGTACTCACAGAGTGTGTGTGTGTGTGTACTCACAGAGTGTGTGTGTGTGTACACACAGAGTGTGTGTGTGGGTGTACTCACAGAGTGTGTGTGTGTGTACTCACAGAGTGTGTGTGTGTACTCACAGAGTGCGTGTGCGTGCTCACAGCGTGTGTGTGTGTGTGCTCACAGCATGTGTGTGTACTCACAGAGTGTGTGTGTGTGTGTGTATACTCACAGAGTGTGTGTGTGTGTGTGTGTGTGTGTGTGTGTACTCACAGAGTGTGTGTGTGTGTGTGTACTCACAGAGTGTGTTGGTGTACTCACAGAGTGTGTGTTTGTGTACTCACAGAGTGTGTGTGTGTGTGTGTACTCACAGAGTGTGTTGGTGTACTCACAGAGTGTGTGTTTGTGTACTCACAGAGTGCGTGAGTGCGTGCTCACAGCGTGTGCGTGTATGTGTGTGTTACTCACCGAGTGTGTGCGGAGCACGGCAGTGATCTTAGACAGGGCCATGTTCCACAGTTCATCAGTAAAGGCTCTGGTCAACAGTCCCTGTGTGGAGTGCAGAACGTGGTCCTCCACCAGGAAGAAGCCTACGATCTGATTGAAGTACCGCATTAACCCTCCACGGTCTCCTGCTGGACCAGGAAACAAAACAACTCACATTATAGACAGAGGTAACCCTCCACGGTCTCCTGCTGGACCAGGAAACAAAACAACTCACATTATAGACAGAGGTAACCCTCCACGGTCTCCTGCTGGACCAGGAAACAAAACAACTCACATTATAGACAGAGGTAACCCTCCACGGTCTCCTGCTGGACCAGGAAACAAAACAACTCACATTATAGACAGAGGTAACCCTCCACGGTCTCCTGCTGGACCAGGAAACAAAACAACTCACATTATAGACAGAGGTAACCCTCCACGGTCTCCTGCTGGACCAGGAAACAAAACAACTCACATTATAGACAGAGGTAACCCTCCACGGTCTCCTGCTGGACCAGGAAACACAACAACTCACATTATAGACAGAGGTAACCCTCCACGGTCTCCTGCTGGACCAGGAAACAAAACAACTCACATTATAGACAGAGGTAACCCTCCACGGTCTCCTGCTGGACCAGGAAACAAAACAACTCACATTATAGACAGAGGTAACCCTCCACGGTCTCCTGCTGGACCAGGAAACAAAACAACTCACATTATAGACAGAGGTAACCCCACGGTCCACGGTCTCCTGCTGGACCAGGAAACAAAACAACTCACATTATAGACAGAGGTAACCCTCCACGGTCTCCTGCTGGACCAGGAAACAAAACAACTCACATTATAGACAGAGGTAACCCTCCACGGTCTCCTGCTGGACCAGGAAACAAAACAACTCACATTATAGACAGAGGTAACCCTCCACGGTCTCCTGCTGGACCAGGAAACAAAACAACTCACATTATAGACAGAGGTAACCCTCCACGGTCCTCCTGCTGGACCAGGAAACAAAACAACTCACATTATAGACAGAGGTAACCCTCCACGGTCTCCTGCTGGACCAGGAAACACAACAACTCACATTATAGACAGAGGTAACCCTCCACGGTCTCCTGCTGGACCAGGAAACAAAACAACTCACATTATAGACAGAGGTAACCCTCCACGGTCTCCTGCTGGACCAGGAAACAAAACAACTCACATTATAGACAGAGGTAACCCTCCACGGTCTCCTGCTGGACCAGGAAACAAAACAACTCACATTATAGACAGAGGTAACCCTCCACGGTCTCCTGCTGGACCAGGAAACAAAACAACTCACATTATAGACAGAGGTAACCCTCCACGGTCTCCTGCTGGACCAGGAAACACAACAACTCACATTATAGACAGAGTAACCCTCCACGGTCTCCTGCTGGACCAGGAAACACAACAACTCACATTATAGACAGAGGTAACCCTCCACGGTCTCCTGCTGGACCAGGAAACAAAACAACTCACATTATAGACAGAGGTAACCCTCCACGGTCTCCTGCGGGACCAGGAAACAAAACAACTCACATTATAGACAGAGGTAACCCTCCACGATCTCCTGCTGGACCAGGAAACAAAACAACTCACATTATAGAGAGAGGTAACCCTCCACGGTCTCCTGCTGGACCAGGAAACACAACAACATACATTATAGACAGAGGTAACCCTCCACGGTCTACTGCTGGACCAGGAAACAAAACAACTCACATTATAGACAGAGGTAACCCTCCCGGTCCACCTGCTGGACCAGGAAACACAACAACTCACATTATAGACAGAGGTTTGGAACTACTGATCAGAGAACAGAGGAGGGGAACAGATAGAGGAGGGAACAGATAGAGGTTTGGAACAGATACTGGAGGAACAGATAGAGGAGGGAACAGATAGAGGGGAGGAGGAGGAACAGATAGAGGAGGGGAACAGATAGAGGGAGGGGAACAGATAGAGAACAGATAGAGGGGAACAGATAGAGGAGGGGAACAGATGTTAGACTGGGGAACAGACAGAGGAGGGAACAGATAGAGGGGAACAGATGAGAGGGGAACCCTCCTCACCATGTTAGACTGAACAGATAGAGAGGGGAACAGAAAGAGGGGAACAGATAGAGAGGGAACAGACAGAGACTGGGAACAGATAGAGAGGGAACAGATAGAGGGAACAGATAGAGGGGAACAGACAGAGAGGGGAACAGATAGAGGAGGAGAACAGATAAGAGGGGAACAGATAGGAACAGATAGAGGAGGGGAACAGAAAGAGGAGGGGAACAGATAGAGGAGGGGAACAGATAGAGGAGGGAACAGATAGAGGAGGGGAACAGATAGAGGGAGGGGAGACAGATAGAGGAGGGGAACAGATAGAGAGGGAACAGATAGAGAGGGGAACCCACTCTCACCATGTTAGACTGGGGAACAGATAGAGGGGGAACAGATAGAGAGGGCAACAGATAGAGAGGGGCAACAGATAGAGAGGGGAACAGATAGAGAGGGGAACAGATAGAGGAGGAGAACAGAAAGAGGAGGAGAACAGAAAGAGGAGGGGAACAGATAGAGGAGGGGAACAGATAGAGGAGGGGAACAGATAGAGGAGGGGAACAGATAGAGGAGGGGAACAGATAGAGGAGGGGAACAGATAGAGGAGGGGAACAGATAGAGGAGGGGAACAGATAGAGGAGGGGAACAGATAGAGAGGGGAACCCTCCTCACCATGTTAGACTGGGGAACAGATAGAGAGGGGAACAGATAAAGAGGGGAACAGATAGAGAGGGGAACAGATAGAGGAACAGATAGAGAGGAACAGATAGAGAGGAACAGATAGAGAGGGGAACAGATAGAGAGGGGAACAGATAGAGAGGGAACAGATAGAGAGGACGAAGAGACAGATAGAGAGGGAACAGATAGAGGGGAACAGATAGAGAGGGGAACAGATAGAGAGGGGAACAGATAGAGAGGGAACAGATAGAGAGGGGAACCACGTTAGACTGGGGAACAGATAGAGAGGGGAACAGATAGAGGGGAACAGATAGAGGGGGGAACAGATAGAGAGGGGAACAGATAGAGAGGGGAACCCTCCTCACCATGTTAGACTGGGAAACAGATAGAGAGGGGAACAGATAGAGAGGGGAACAGATAGGGGAACAGATGAGGGGAACCCCTCCTCACCATGTTAGACTGGGAAACAGATAGAGAGGGGAACAGATAGAGAGGGGAACCCTCCTCACCATGTTAGACTGGGAAACAGATAGAGAGGGGAACAGATAGAGAGGGGAACAGATAGAGAGGGGAACCCTCCTCACCATGTTAGACTGGGGAACAGATAGAGAGGGGAACAGATAGAGAGGGGAACAGATAGAGAGGGGAACAGATAGAGAGGGGAACCCTCCTCACCATGTTAGACTGGGAAACAGATAGAGAGGGGAACAGATAGAGAGGGGAACAGATAGAGGGGAACAGATAGAGGGGGGAACAGATAGAGAGGGAACAGATAGAGGGGGAACAGATAGAGGGGAACCCTCCTCACCATGTTAGACTGGGGAACAGATAGAGAGGGGAACAGATAGAGAGGGGAACAGATAGAGAGGGGAACAGATAGAGAGGGGAACAGATAGAGAGGGGAACAGATAGAGAGGGGAACAGATAGAGAGGGGAACAGATAGAGAGGGGAACAGATAGAGAGGGGAACAGATAGAGAGGGGAACAGATAGAGAGGGGAACAGATAGAGAGGGGAACCCTCCTCACCATGTTAGACTGGGGAACAGATAGAGAGGGGAACAGATAGAGAGGGGAACAGATAGAGAGGGGAACAGATAGAGAGGGGAACAGATAGAGAGGGGAACAGATAGAGAGGGGAACAGATAGAGAGGGGAACAGATAGAGAGGGGAACCCTCCTCACCATGTTAGACTGGGGAACAGATAGAGAGGGGAACAGATAGAGAGGGGAACAGATAGAGAGGGGAACAGATAGAGAGGGGAACAGATAGAGAGGGGAACAGATAGAGGAGGGGAACAGATAGAGAGGGGAACAGATAGAGAGGGGAACAGATAGAGAGGGGAACAGATAGAGAGGGGAACAGATAGAGAGGGGAACAGATAGAGAGGGGAACCCTCCTCACCATGTTAGACTGGGGAACAGATAGAGAGGGGAACAGATAGAGAGGGGAACAGATAGAGAGGGGAACAGATAGAGAGGGGAACAGATAGAGAGGGGAACCCTCCTCACCATGTTAGACTGGGAAACAGATAGAGGGGGGAACAGATAGAGAGGGGAACAGATAGAGGGGGAACAGATAGAGAGGGGAACAGATAGAGAGGGGAACCCTCCTCACCATGTTAGACTGGGGAACAGATAGAGGGGGAACAGATAGAGAGGGGAACCCTCACCATGTTAGACTGGGGAACAGATAGAGAGGGGAACAGATAGAGAGGGGAACCGATAGAGAGGGGAACACTCCTCACCATGTTAGACTGCGGCTGCAGCACCAGCCTGGCCTGTTTTTTCCTCTGTTTCCTGTAGTAGTTCTCAAACGTCTCTCTGTCACCCTGGAAACACAGAACAACGAGCCAGATGGTTCACCCCATGTAGAAATGTGAAGCATCCGGTTTGCATTTCCACTCACTACCAAATATGGTGATGACAGGAAGTCCAGTGGCCGGCAGCGGGGGAAAGATGGCCGACATTCGGCAAATTGTCATTGGTGAAACATTTAATCTACATACAGTTCTCTGTTCCCAAAACTATAATCTGTGACGACTCAGAGGGAACCGTTCAGTAGCCTTCACCCTAGTTTCTAAAAACGACATTGTTTAGGAGCGCAAGGACGAAGAGTTATTGTACACGCGCACTTCACAGAGTAGTCGCTTCCTCACAGAAATATACAAATAAAACAAAGCAGATGTTATTGGTCA
>NW_027016214.1:0-10258 GCF_036934945.1 Oncorhynchus masou masou | reverse complement strand
ATAATGTAGTGCACTACTTTAGACCAGGGTCCATTCATAATGTAGTGCACTACTTTAGACCAGGGTCCATTCCTAATGTAGTGCACTACTTTAGACCAGGGTCCATTCATAATGTAGTGCACTACTTTAGACCAGGGTCCATTCCTAATGTAGTGCACTACTTTAGACCAGGGTCCATTCCTAATGTAGTGCACTACTTTAGACCAGGGTCCATTTCATAATGTAGTGCACTACTTTAGACCAGGGTCCATTCCTAATGTAGTGCACTACTTTAGACCAGGGTCCATTCTTAATGTAGTGCACTACTTTAGACCAGGGTCCATTCTTAATGTAGTGCACTACTTTAGACCAGGGTCCATTCAGAATGTAGTGCACTACTTTAGACCAGGGTCCATTCCTAATGTAGTGCACTACTTTAGACCAGGGTCCATTCCTAATGTAGTGCACTACTTTAGACCAGGGTCCATTCTTAATGTAGTGCACTACTTTAGACCAGGGTCACATTCATAATGTAGTGCACTACTTTAGACCAGGGTCCATTCATAATGTAGTGCACTACTTTAGACCAGGGTCCATTCATAATGTAGTGCACTACTTTAGACCAGGGTCCATTCATAATGTAGTGCACTACTTTAGACCAGGGTCCATTCCTAATGTAGTGCACTACTTTAGACCAGGGTCCATTCCTAATGTAGTGCACTACTTTAGACCAGGGTCCATTCCTAATGTAGTGCACTACTTTAGACCAGGGTCCATTCCTAATGTAGTGCACTACTTTAGACCAGGGTCCATTCTTAATGGTCCTCTTTAGACCAGGGTCAATTCATAATGTAGTGCACTACTTTAGACCAGGGTCCATTCATAATGCAGTGCACTACTTTAGACCAGGTTCCATTCCTAATGTAGTGCACTACTTTGTGACCAGGGTCCATTCCTAATGTAGTGCACTACTTTAGACCAGGGTCCATTCATAATGTAGTGCACTACTTTAGACCAGGCTCCATTCCTAATGTAGTGCACTACTTTAGACCAGGTCCATTCCTAATGTAGTGCACTACTTTAGACCAGGGTCCATTCCTAATGTAGTGCACTACTTTAGACCAGGGTCCATTCTAATGTAGTGCACTACTTTAGACCAGGGTCCATTCTTAATGTAGTGCACTACTTTAGACCAGGTCAATTCATAATGTAGTGCACTACTTTAGACCAGGGTCCATTCATAATGCAGTGCACTACTTTAGACCAGGTTCCATTCCTAATGTAGTGCACTACTTTAGACCAGGGTCCATTCCTAATGTAGTGCACTACTTTAGACCAGGGTCCATTCATAATTACATTTACATTTACATTTAAGTCATTTAGCAGACGCTCTCCAGAGCGACTTACAAATGGTGAATTCACCTTCTGACATCCAGTGGAACAGCCACTTTACAATAGTGCATCTAAGTCATTAAGGGGGGGGTGAGAAGGATTACTTATCCTATCCTAGGTATTCCTTGAAGAGGTGGGGTTTCAGGTGTCTCCGGAAGGTGGTGATTGACTCCGCTGTCCTGGCGTCGTGAGGGAGTTTGTTCCACCATTGGGGGCCAGAGCAGCGAACAGTTTTGACTGGGCTGAGCGGAACTGTACTTCCTCAATGGTAGGGAGGCGAGCAGGCCAGAGGAGGATGAACGCAGTGCCCTTGCTTGGGTGTAGGGCCTGATCAGAGCCTGGAGGTACTGCGGTGCCGTTCCCCTCACAGCTCCGTAGGCAAGCACCATGGTCTTGTAGCGGATGCGAGCTTCAACTGGAAGCCAGTGGAGAGAGCGGAGGAGCGGGGTGACGTGAGAGAACTTGGGAAGGTTGAACACCAGACGGGCTGCGGCGTTCTGGATGAGTTGTAGGGGTTTAATGGCACAGGCAGGGAGCCCAGCCAACAGCGAGTTGCAGTAATCCAGACGGGAGATGACAAGTGCCTGGATTAGGACCTGCGCCGCTTCCTGGGTGAGGCAGGGTCGTACTCTGCGGATGTTGTAGAGCATGAACCTACAGGAACGGGCCACCGCCATGATGTTGGTTGAGAACGACAGGGTGTTGTCCAGGATCACGCCAAGGTTCTTAGCGCTCTGGGAGGAGGACACAATGGAGTTGTCAACCGTGATGGCGAGATCATGGAACGGGCAGTCCTTCCCCGGGAGGAAGAGCAGCTCCGTCTTGCCGAGGTTCAGCTTGAGGTGGTGATCCGTCATCCACACTGATATGTCTGCCAGACATGCAGAGATGCGATTCGCCACCTGGTCATCAGAAGGGGGAAAGGAGAAGATTAATTGTGTGTCGTCTGCATAGCAATGATAGGAGAGACCATGTGAGGTTATGACAGAGCCAAGTGACTTGGTGTATAGCGAGAATAGGAGAGGGCCTAGAACAGAGCCCTGGGGACACCAGTGGTGAGAGCGCGTGGCGAGGAGACAGATTCTCGCCACGCCACCTGGTAGGAGCGACCTGTCAGGTAGGGACGCAATCCAAGCGTGGGCCGCGCGGAGATGCCCAACTCGGAGAGGGTGGAGAGGAGGATCTGATGGTTCACAGTATCGAAGGCAGCCGATAGGTCTAGAAGGATGAGAGCAGAGGAGAGAGTTAGCTTTAGCAGTGCGGAGCGCCTCCGTGATGCAGAGAAGAGCAGTCTCAGTTGAATGACTAGTCTTGAAACCTGACTGATTTGGATCAAGAAGGTCATTCTGAGAGAGATAGAGGGAGAGCTGGCCAAGGACGGCACGTTCAAGAGTTTTGGAGAGAAAAGAAAGAAGGGATACTGGTCTGTAGTTGTTGACATCGGAGGGATCGAGTGTAGGTTTCTTCAGAAGGGGTGCAACTCTCGCTCTCTTGAAGACGGAAGGACGTAGCCAGCGGTCAGGGATGAGATGATGAGCGAGGTGAGGTAAGGGAGAAGGTCCCCGGAAATGGTCTGGAGGAGAGAGGAGGGGATAGGGTCGAGCGGGCAGGTTGTTGGGCGGCCGGCCGTCACAAGAAGCGAGATTTCATCTGGAGAGAGAGGGGAGAAAGAGGTCAGAGCACAGGGTAGGGCAGTGTGAGCAGAACCAGCGGTGTCGTTTGACTTAGCAAACGAGGATCGGATGTCGTCGACCTTCTTTTCAAAATGGTTGACGAAGTCATCTGCAGAGAGGGAGGAGGGGGGAGGGAGGATTCAGAAGGGAGGAGAAGGTGGCAAAGAGCTTCCTAGGGTTAGAGGCAGATGCTTGGAATTTAGAGTGGTAGAAAGTGGCTTTAGCAGCAGAGACAGAGGAGGAAAATGTAGAGAGGAGGGAGTGAAAGGATGCCAGGTCCGCAGGGAGGCGGGTTTTCCTCCATTTCCGCTCGGCTGCCCGGAGCTCTGTTCTGTGAGCTCGCAATGAGTCATCGAGCCACGGAGCGGAGGGGAGGACCGAGCCGGCCTGGAGGATAGGGGACATAGAGAGTCAAAGGATGCAGAAAGGGAAGAGAGGAGGGTTGAGGAGGCAGAGTCAGGAGAAAGGTTGGAGAAGGTATGAGCAGAGGGAAGAGATGAAAGGATGGAAGAGGAAAGAGTAGCGGGGAGAGAGAGCGAAGGTTGGGACGGCGCGATACCATCCGAGTAGGGGGCCCAGTGTGGGAAGTGTTGGATGAGAGCGAGAGGAAAAGGATACAAGGTAGTGGTCGGAGACTTGGAGGGGAGTTGCAGTGAGGTTAGTGGAAGAACAGCATAATGTAGTGCACTACTTTAGACCAGGATCATTCCTAATGTAGTGCACTACTTTAGACCAGGGTCCATTCCTAATGTAGTGCACTACTTTAGACCAGGGTCCATTCATAATGTAGTGCACTACTTTAGACCAGGGTCCATTCCTAATGTAGTGCACTACTTTGACCAGGGTCCGTTCCTAATGTAGTGCTACTTTCTTTAGACCAGGTCAATTCATAATGTAGTGCACTACTTTAGACCAGGGTCCATTCATAATGCAGTGCACTACTTTAGACCAGGGTCCATTTCTAATGTAGTGCCCGCCTTTAGACCAGGGTCCATTCCTAATGTAGTGCACTACTTTAGACTAGGTCCATTCTTAATGTAGTGCACTACTTTAGACCAGGGTCCATTCATAATGTAGTGTACTACTTTAGACCAGGGTCCATTCATATGCAGTGCACTACTTAGACCAGGATCCATTCCTAATGTAGTGCACTACTTAGACCAGGGTCCATTCCTAATGTAGTACTACTTTAGACCAGGGTCCATTCTTAATGTAGTGCACTACTTTAGACCAGGGTCCATTCATAATGTAGTGCACTACTTTAGACCAGGGTCCATTCATAATGTAGTGCACTACTTTAGACCAGGGTCCATTCCTAATGTAGTGCACTACTTTAGACCAGGGTCCATTCTTAATGTAGTGCACTACTTTAGACCAGGGTCCATTCTTAATGTAGTGCACTACTTTAGACCAGGGTCCATTCCTAATGTAGTGCACTACTTTAGACCAGGGTCCATTCTTAATGTAGTGCACTACTTTAGACCAGGGTCCATTCTTAATGTAGTGCACTACTTTAGACCAGGGTCCATTCTTAATGTAGTGCACTACTTTAGACCAGGGTCCATTCATAATGTAGTGCACTACTTTAGACCAGGGTCCATTCCTAATGTAGTGCACTACTTTAGACCAGGGTCCATTCCTAATGTAGTGCACTACTTTAGACCAGGGTCCATTCTTAATGTAGTGCACTACTTTAGACCAGGGTCAATTATAATGTAGTGCACTACTTTAGACCAGGGGTCCATTCATATAATGTAGCACTCACTTTTTAGACCAGGGTCCATTCATAATGTAGTGCACTACTTTAGACCAGGGTCCATTCCTAATGTAGTGCACTACTTTAGACCAGGGTCCGCCCTAATGTAGTACTACTTTAGACCAGGGTCAATTCATAATGTAGTGCACTACTAGACCAGGGTCCATTCATAATGCAGTGCACTACTTTAGACCAGGGTCCATTCCTAATGTAGTGCACTACTTTAGACCAGGTTCCACTCCTAATGTAGTGCACTACTTTAGACTAGGGTCCATTTCTAATGTAGTGCACCACTTTGAGACCAGGGTCCATTCATAATGTAGTGCACTACTTTAGACCAGGGTCCATTCATAATGTAGTGCACTACTTTAGACCAGGGTCCATTCATAATATAGTGCACTACTTTAGACCAGGGTCCATTCCTAATGTAGTGCACTACTTTAGACCAGGGTCCATTCTAATGTAGTGCACTACTTAGACCAGGGTCCATTCCAATGTAGGTCCATTCTTAGTATGACCAGGGTATTCTTAATGTAGTGCACTACTTTAGACCAGGGTCAATTCATAATGTAGTGCACTACTTTAGACCAGGGTCCATTCAATGCAGCACTACTTTAGACCAGGTTCCATTCTAATGTAGTGCACTACTTTAGACCAGGGTCCATTCATAATGTAGTGCACTTACTTTAGACCAGGGTCCATTCATAATGTAGTGCACTACTTTAGACCAGGATCCATTCATAATGTAGTGCACTACTTTAGACCAGGGTCCATTCCTAATGTAGTGCACTACTTTAGACCAGGGTCCATTCCTAATGTAGTGCACTGCTTTAGACCAGGGTCCATTCCTAATGTAGTGCACTACTTTAGACCAGGGTCCATTCTTAATGTAGTGCACTACTTTAGACCAGGGTCAATTCATAATGTAGTGCACTACTTTAGACCAGGGTCCATTCATAATGCAGTGCACTACTTTAGACCAGGTTCCATTCCTAATGTAGTGCACTACTTTAGACCAGGGTCCATTCTAATGTAGTGCACTACTTTGACCAGGGTCCATTCATAATGTAGTGCACTACTTTAGACCAGGGTCCATTCATAATGTAGTACCTGCTTAGACCAGGGTCCATTCCTAATGTAGTGCACTACTTTGACCAGTCAATTTCTAATGTAGTGCGCTACTTTAGACCAGGGTCCATTCTTAATGTCACTACTTTAGATGGTCCATTCTAATGTAGTGCACTACTTGAGACCAGGGTCCATTCATAATGTAGCACTACTTTAGACCAGGGTCCATTCCTAATGTAGTGCACTACTTTAGACCAGGGTCCATTCTTAATGGGTGCACTACTTTGTGACCAGGGTCCATTCTGGGTGTAGTGCACTACTTTAGACCAGGGTCCATTCATAATGTAGTACTACTTTAGACCAGGATCCATTCTAATGTAGTACTACTTTGGGGTCCATTCTTAATGTAGTGCACTACTTTAGACCAGGGTCCATTCTTAATGTAGTGCACTACTTTAGACCAGGTCAATTTTGTAGCACTACTTTAGACCAGGGTCCATTCATAATGTAGTGCACTACTTTAGACCAGGGTCCATTCATAATGTAGTGCACTACTTTAGACCAGGGTCCATTCATAATATAGTGCACTACTTTAGACCAGGGTCCATTCCTAATGTAGCTGAATACTTTAGACCAGGGTCCATTCCTAATGTAGTGCACTACTTTAGACCAGGGTCCATTCCTAATGTAGTGCACTACTTTAGACCAGGTCCATTCCTAATGTAAAAACTACTTTGGACCAGGGTCCGTTCCTAATGTAGTGCACTACTTTGTGACCAGGGTCCATTCATAATGTAGTGCACTACCTTAGACCAGGGTCCATTCATAATGCAGTGCCAGACCAGGTTCCATTCCTAATGTAGTGCACTACTTTGAACCAGGGTCCATTCCTAATGAGTGCACTGGACTTTAGACCAGGGTCCGTTCATAATGTAGTGCACTACTTTAGACCAGGATCCATTCATAATGTAGTGCACTACTTTAGACCAGGGTCCATTCCTAATGTAGTGCACTACTTAGACCAGGGTCCGTTCCTAATGTAGTACTACTTTAGACCAGGGTCCATTCCTAATGTAGTGCACTACTTTAGACCAGGGTCCATTCTTAATGTAGTGCACTACTTTAGACCAGGGTCAATTCATAATGTAGTGCACTACTTTAGACCAGGGTCCATTCATAATGCAGTGCACTACTTTAGACCAGGTTCCATTCCTAATGTAGTGCACTACTTTAGACCAGGGTCCATTCCTAATGTAGTGCACTACTTTAGACCAGGGTCCATTCATAATGTAGTGCACTACTTTAGACCAGGATCCATTCTAATGTAGTCACTAATCCATTAATGTAGTGCACTACTTTAGACCAGGGTCCATTCATAATGTAGTGCACTACTTTAGACCAGGGTCCATTCCTAATGTAGTGCACTACTTTAGACCAGGGGTCAATTCATAATGTAGTGCACTACTTTAGACCAGGGTCCATTCATAATGCAGTGCACTACTTTAGACCAGGGTCCATTCCTAATGTAGTGCACTACTTTAGACCAGGGTCCATTCATAATGTAGTGCACTACTTTAGACTAGGGTCCATTCTTAATGTAGTGCACTACTTTAGACCAGGTCCATTCATAATGTAGTGCACTACTTTAGACCAGGGTCCATTCATAATGTAGTGCACTACTTTAGACCAGGATCCATTCCTAATGTAGTGCACTACTTTAGACCAGGTCCATTCTAATGTAGTGCTACTTTAGACCAGGGTCCATTCTTAATGTAGTGCACTACTTTAGACCAGGGTCCATTCATAATGTAGTGCACTACTTTAGACCAGGGTCCATTCATAATGTAGTGCACTACTTTAGACCAGGGTCCATTCATAATGTAGTGCACTACTTTAGACTAGGTCCAGGGTCCATTCTTAATGTAGTGCACTACTTTAGACCAGGGTCCATTCTTAATGTAGTGCACTACTTTAGACCAGGTCCATTCATAATGTAGTGCACTACTTTAGACCAGGGTCCATTCTTAATGTAGTGCACTACTTTAGACCAGGGTCCATTCTAATGTAGTGCACTACTTTAGACCAGGGTCCATTCATAATGTAGTGCACTACTTTAGACCAGGGTCCATTCACTACTTTAGACCAGGGTCCATTCTACTAATGTAGTGCACTACTTTAGACCAGGGTCAATTCTTAATGTAGTGCACTACTTTAGACCAGGGTCCATTCATAATGTAGTGCACTACTTTAGACCAGGGTCCATTCATAATGTAGTGCACTACTTTAGACCAGGGTCCATTCATAATGTAGTGCACTACTTTAGACCAGGGTCCATTCCTAATGTAGTGCACTACTTTAGACCAGGGTCCATTCCTAATGTAGTAACTTTAGACCAGGGTCAATTCATAATGTAGTGCACTACTTTAGACCAGGGTCCATTCCTAATGTAGTGCACTACTTTAGACTAGGGTCCATTCTTAATGTAGTGCACTACTTTTCCATTTATAACAGTTAGACCAGGGTCCATTCTTAATGTAGTGCACTACTTTAGACCAGGGTCCATTCATAATGTAGTGCACTACTTTAGACCAGGTCCATTCTTAATGTAGTGCACTACTTTAGACCAGGGTCCAGGTCCATTCATAATGTAGTGCACTACTTAGACCAGGGTCCATTCATAATGTAGTGCACTTACTTTAGACCAGGGTCCATTCATAATGTAGTGCACTACTTTAGACCAGGGTCCATTCCTAATGTAGTGCACTACTTTAGACCAGGGATCCATTCTAATGTCCATTCATAATGTAGTGCACTACTTTAGACCAGGGTCCATTCATAATATAGTGTAGTGCACTACTTTAGACCAGGGTCCATTCCTAATGTAGTGCACTAGACCAGGGTCCATTCTTAATGTAGTGCACTACTTTAGACCAGGGTCCATTCTAATGTAATGCACTACTTTGACCAGGGTCCAGGTGCACTACTTTAGACAGGGTCCGTTCTATGTAGTGCACTACTTTAGACCGGGTCCATTCTTAATGTAGTGCACTACTTTAGACCAGGGTCATTCATAATGTAGTGCACTACTTTAGACAGGGTCCATTCAATGTAATGACCAGGGTGTAGTGCCTACTTTAGACCAGGTTCCATTCCTAATGTAGTGCACTACTTTAGACCAGGGTCCATTCTTAATGTAGTGCTACTTTAGACCAGGGTCCATTCATAATGTAGTGCACTACTTTAGACCAGGGTCCATTCATAATGTAGTGCACTACTTTAGACCAGGATCCATTCATAATGTAGTGCACTACTTTAGACCAAGGTCCATTCCTAATGTAGTGCACTACTTTAGACCAGGGTCCATTCCTAATGTAGTGCACTACTTTAGACCAGGGTCCATTCATAATGTAGTGCACTACTTTAGACCAGGGTCCATTCCTAATGTAGTGCACTACTTTAGACCAGGGTCCGTTCCTAATGTAGTGCACTACTTTAGACCAGGGTCAATTCATAATGTAGTGCACTACTTTAGACCAGGGTCCATTCATAATGCAGTGCACTACTTTAGACCAGGGTCCATTCCTAATGTAGTGCACTACTTTAGACCAGGGTCCATTCCTAATGTAGTGCACTACTTTAGACCAGGGTCCATTCTTAATGTAGTGCACTACTTTAGACCAGGGTCCATTCATAATGTAGTGCACTACTTTAGACCAGGGTCCATTCATAATGTAGTGCACTACTTTAGACCAGGATCCATTCCTAATGTAGTGCACTACTTTAGACCAGGGTCCATTCCTAATGTAGTGCACTACTTTAGACCAGGGTCCATTCTTAATGTAGTGCACTACTTTAGACCAGGGTCAATTCATAATGTAGTGCACTACTTTAGACCAGGGTCCATTCATAATGTAGTGCACTACTTTAGACCAGGGTCCATTCATAATGTAGTGCACTACTTTAGACCAGGGTCCATTCTTAATGTAGTGCACTACTTTAGACCAGGGTCCATTCTTAATGTAGTGCACTACTTTAGACCAGGGTCCATTCATAATGTAGTGCACTACTTTAGACCAGGGTCCATTCATAATGTAGTGCACTACTTTAGACCAGGGTCCATTCCTAATGTAGTGCACTACTTTAGACCAGGGTCCATTTTTAATGTAGTGCACTACTTTAGACCAGGGTCCATTCTTAATGTAGTGCACTACTTTAGACCAGGGTCCATTTTTAATGTAGTGCACTACTTTAGACCAGGGTCCATTCTTAATGTAGTGCACTACTTTAGACCAGGGTCCATTCATAATGTAGTGTACTACTTTAGACCAGGGTCCATTCATAATGCAGTGCACTACTTTAGACCAGGGTCCATTCCTAATGTAGTGCACTA
>NW_027016213.1:0-10258 GCF_036934945.1 Oncorhynchus masou masou | reverse complement strand
GTGCTTGAGCCGGCGAGGCAAGGAGTGTGTGTGTGTGGGCGAACAGGGAGGGTGTGTGTGCGGCGAGCCAGGAGGGTGTGTGTGTGTGGGCGAGCCAAGGAGGGTGTGTGTGTGGGCGAGCAAGGGGGGTGTGTGTGGGGCAGAGCAAAGGAGGGTGTGTGTGGTGGGCGAGCAAGGGAGGTGTGGTGTGTGGGCGAGCAAAGGAGGGGTGTGTGTTGGGCGAGCAAAGGAGGGTGTGTGTGTGTGTGGGCGAGCAAGGAGGGTGTGTGTGGGCGAGCATAGGTGGTGTGCTGTATGTGGGCGAGACAAGGAGGGTGTGTGTGTGTGGGCGAGCAAGGAGGGTGTGGGCGGGAGCAAAGGAGTGTGTGTGGGGCGGGTAAAGGGTGTGTGTGTGTGGGCGAGCAAGGAGGGTGTATGTGGGCGAGCAAAGGGGTGTGCGTATGTGGGCGGGACAAGGAGGGTGTGTGTGTGTGGGCGAGCAGGAGGGTGTTTGTGTGGGCGAGCAAGGAGGGTGTGTGTGTGTGGAGGGCTAGGGAGGGTGTGTGTGTGTGGGGCGAGCAAGGAGGGTGTATGTGTGGGCGGGCAGGTGTGTGTGTGTGGGCGAGCAAGGAGGATGTGTGTGGGGCGAGGCAAGGAGGGGTGTGTGTGTGTTGCAGTGTGGGGCGAGCAAGGAGGGTGTGGGCGAGCAAAGGAGGGTGTGTGTGTGTGGGCGAGCAAGGAGGGTGTGTGTGTGTGAGCAAGGAGGGTGTGTGTGTGTGGGCGAGCAAGGAGGGTGTGTGTGTGTGTGGGGCGGGCAGGAGGGTGTGTGTGTGTGGGCGAGCAAGGAGGGTGTGTGTTTGTGGGCGAGCAAGGAGGGTTTGTGTGTGTGGGCGAGCAAGGAGGGTGTGTGTGTGGGCGAGCAAGGGGAGTGTGTGTGGTGGGCGGAGCAAGGAGGGTGTGTGTGGTGGGCGAGTGTGGGTGTGGGGCGAGCAAGGAGGGTGTGTGTGTGTGGGCGGAGCAAGGAGGGTGTGTGTGTGGGCGAGCAAGGAGGGTGTGTGTGTGGGCGAGCAAGGAGGGTGTGTGTGTGGGCGGGCAAGCCAGGAGGGTGTGTGTGTGTGAGCGAGCAAGGAGGAGTGTGTGTGTTTGTGGGCGAGCCAGGAGGGTGTGTTGTGTGGGCGAGCCAGGAGGGTGTGGTGTGGGCGAGCCAGGAGGGGGTGTGGGGGCGAGCCAGGAGGGTGTGTGTGTGGGCGAGGAGGCGAGGATGGTGAGTGTGTGTTTGTGAGCAAGGAGGTGTATGTGTGTGGGCGAGCAAGGAGGGTGTGTGTGTGGTTGAGCAAGGAGGGTGTGTGTGTGTGGGCGAGTGTGGGCGAGCAGGGTGTGTGTGTGTGGGCGATCAAGGAGTGTGTGTGTGGGGGCGAGGCAAGGAGGGTGTGTGTGTATGTGGGGCGAGCAAGGAGGGTGTGTGTGTGTGTGGGCAAGCCAGGAGGGTGTGTGTGTGTGGGCGAGCCAGGAGGGTGTGTGTGTGTGTGTGTGGAGGCGAACCAGGAGGGTGTGTGTGTGTGTGGGGCGAGCCAGGAGGGTGTGTGTGTGGGGCGGAGCCAGGGTGTGAGTGGGGGGCGAGGCCAGGAGGGTGTGTGTGTGGGGCGAGCAAGGAGGGTGTGTGTGTGTGGGCGAGCAAGGAGGGTGTGTGTGTGGGCGAGCAAGGAGGTGTGTGTGTGTGGGCGAGCAAGGAGGATGTGTGTGTGGGCGAGCAAGGAGAGTGTGTGTGTGTGGGCGAGTGTGGGCGAGGCAAGGAGGGTGTGTGTGTGTGGGCGCGCAAGGAGGTGTGTGTGTGGGCGAGCAAGGGGTGTGTGTGTGGGTGAGCAAGGAGGGTGTGTGTGTGTGTGGGCGAGCAAGGAGGGTGTGTGTGTGTGTGGGGCGAGCCAGGAGTGTGTGTGTGTGTGTGGGCGAACCAGGAGGGTGTGTGTGGGCGAGCCAGGAGTGTGTGTGTGTGGGCGAGCCAGGAGGGTGTTTGTGGGGGCGAGCCAGGAGGGTGTGTGTGGGGGCGAGCCAGGAGGGTGTGTGTGGGGGCGAGCAAGGAGAGTGTGTGTTTGGGCGAGCAAGGAGGGTGTGTGTGTGTGGACGAGCAAGGAGGGTGTGTGTGTGGTTGAGCAAGGATGGTGTGTGTGTGTGGGCGAGCAAGGAGGGTGTGTGTGGGCGAGCAAGGAGGGTGTGTGTGTGGGCGAGCAAGGAGGGTGTGTGTGGTATGTGGGCGAGCAAGGAGGGTGTGTGTGTGTGTGGGGCGAGCAAGGAGGGTGTGTGTGTGTGTGTGGGCGAGCAAGGAGGGTGTGTGTGTGTGGGGCGAGCAAGGAGGGTGTGTGTGTGTGTGTGTGGGCGAGCAAGAGGAGGGTGTGTGTGTGTGTGGGCGAGCCAGGAGGGTGTGTGTGTGTGTGGGCGGACAAGGAGGGTGTGTGTGTGTGGTGGGCTGAGGCCAGGAGGGTTTGTGTGTGGGCGAGCCAGGAGGGTGTGTGTGGGGGCGAGCCAGGAGGGTGTGTGTGGGGGCGGAGCCAGGAGGGTGTGTGTGGGGGCGAGCAAGGAGGGTGTGTGTGTGTGGGCGAGCAAGGAGGGTGTGTGTGTGGGGCGAGCAAGGAGGGTGTGTGTGTGTGGGCGATCAAGGAGGGTGTGTGTGTGTGGGAGAGCAAGGAGGGTGTGTGTGTGGGCGAGTAAGGAGGGTGTGTGTGTGGGGCGAGCAAGGAGGGTGTGTGTGGGGCGAGCAAGGAGGGTGTGTGTGTGGGCGAGCAAGGAGGGTGTGTGTGTGAGCGAGCAAGGAGGGGTGTGTTTGTGGGCGAGCCAAGAGGGTGTTTGGGTGTGGGCGAGCCAAGAGGGTGTGTGTGTGGGCGAGCCAGGAGGGGGTGTGTGTGGGAGAGCAAGGAGGGGGGGTGTGGGGCGAGCCAGGAGGGTGTGTGTGTGTGGGCGAGCAAGGAGGGTGTGTGTGTGTGGGCGAGCAAAGGAGGGTGTGTGTGTGGGCGAGCAAGGAGTGTGTGTGTGTGGGCGAGCAAGGAGGGTGTGTGTGTGTGGGCGAGCAAGGAGGGTGTGTGTGTGTGGGCGAGCAAGGAGGGTGTGTGTGTGTGGGCGAGCAAGGAGGGTGTGTGTGTGTGTGCGAGCAAATTAGGGTGTGTGTGTGTGGGAGAGCAAGGAGGGTGTGTGTGTGTGGGGCGGGGTAAGGGAGGGTGTGTGTGTGGGCGAGCAAGGGGAGGGTGTGTGTGTGTGTGTGTGTGTGGGGCGAGCAAAGGAGCAAGGGGAGGGTGTGTTTGTGGGCGAGCCAGGAGGGTGTTTGTGTGTGTGTGGGCGAACAAAGGAGGGTGTGTGTGTTTGTGGGCGAGCCAGGAGGTTTATGTATGTGGGAGAGCCAGGAGGGGGGGTGGGGGCGAGCCAGGAGGGTGTGTGTGTGTGGGCGAGCCAGGAGGGGTGTGTGTGTGTGTGGGCGAGCAAGGAGGGTGTGTGTGTAGGCGAGCAAGGAGGGTGTGTGTGTGTAGGGCGAGCAAGGAGGGTGTGTGTGTGGGGCGAGCAAGGAGGGTGTGTGTGTGTGTGAGCAAAAGGAGGGTGTGTGTGTGTGTGTGTGTGTGTGTGTGTGTGCGAGCAAGGGAGGGTGTGTGTGTGTGGGCAAGCAAGGAGGGTGTGTGTGTGTGTGTGGGTGTGTGTGTGTGTGTGTGTGTGTGTGTGCGAGCAAGGAGGGTGTGTGTGTGTGTGGGCAAACGAACCAGGAGGGTGTGTGTGTATGTGTGGGCGAAAGCCAGGGTGTGTGTGTGTGGCGAGCAAGGAGGGTGTGAGTGTGTGGGCGAGCCAGGAGGGTGTGTGTGGGGGCGAGCCAGGAGGGTGTGTGTGTGTGGGCGAGCAAGGAGAGTGTGTGTTTGGGCGAGCAAGGAGGGTGTGTGTGTGTGCGAGCAAGGAGGATGTGTGTGTGGGCGAGCAAGGAGAGTGTGTGTGTGTGTGGGCGATGTGGGGCCGAGCAAGGAGGGTGTGTGTGTGTGTGGGCGAGCAAGGAGGGTGTGTGTGTGTGTGGGCGAGCAAGGGTGTGTGTGTGTGGGTGAGCAAGGAGGGTGTGTGTGTGTGTGGGCGAGCAAGGGAGGGTGTGTGTGTGTGTGGTGTGGGGCGAGCAAAGGAGGGTGTGTGGGCGTGTGTGTGTGGGGCGAGCCAGGGTGTTTGTGGGGGCGGGCAGGGAGGGTGTGTGTGGGGACGAGCAGGAGGGTGTGTGTGTGGGCGAGCAAGGAGAGTGTGTGTTTGGGCGAGCAAGGGAGGGTGTGTGTGTGGGACGAGCAAAGGAGGGTGTGTGTGTGGTTGAGCAAGGATGGTGTGTGTGTGGGGCGAGCCAGGAGGGTGTGTGTGGGCGAGCAAGGAGGGTGTGTGTGTGGGCGAGCAAGGAGGGTGTGTGTGTATGTGGGGCGAGCAAGGAGGGTGTGTGTGTGTGGGCGAGCAAGGAGGGGTGTGTGTGTGTGTGGGCGAGCAAGGAGTGTGTGTGTGTGTGGGCGAGCAAGGAGGGTGTGTGTGTGTGTGTGTGGGCAAGGAGGGTGTGTGTGTGTGTGTGTGTGTGAGGGTGTGTGTGTGTGTGGTGGGCGAGCAAGGAGGGTGTGTGTGTGTGTGTGTGGCGAACAAGGAGGGTGTGTGTGTGTTGTGGGCGAGCCAGGAGGTTTGTGTGTGTGTGTGGGCGGGCAAAGGAGGGTTGTGGGGGCGAGCCAGGGTGTGTGTGTGGGGGCGAGCCAGGAGGGTGTGTGTGGGGGGCGAGCAGGAGGGTGTGTGTGTGTGGGCGAGCCAGGAGGGTGTGTGTGTGTGTGTGGAGGCGAGCAAGGAGAGTGTGTGTTTGTGGGCGAGCAAGGAGGGTGTGTGTGTGTGTGTGTGGAGGGTGTGTGTGTGGTTGAGCAAGGATGGTGTGTGTGTGTGGGCAAGCAAGGAGTGTGTGTGTGGGGCGAGCAAGGAGGGTGTGTGGGCGAGAGCAAGGAGGTGTGTGTGTGTGGGCCGAGCAAGGAGGGTGTGTGTGTGGTTGAGCAAGCAGGGTATGTGTGTGTGGGCGAGCAAGCAGGGTGTGTGTGTGTGGGCGATCAAGGAGGGTGTGTGTGTGTGGGCGCGCAAGGAGGGTGTGTGTGTGTGGGCGAGCAAGGAGGGTGTGTGTGTGTGGGTGAGCAATGAGGGTGTGTGTGTGTGTGGGCGAGCAAGGAGGGTGTGTGTGTGGGCGAGCAAGGAGGGTGTGTGTGTGTGTGTGGGGCGAACCAGGAGCAAGCCAGGAGTGTGTGTGTGGGGCGAGCCAGCAAAGGCGAGCCAGGAGGGTGTGTGTGGGGGCGAGCCAAGGGAGTGTGGGCGAGCAAGAGTGTGTGTTTGTGGGCGGCGCAAGGAGGGTGTGTGTGTGGTGGGCGGGCAAGGAGGGTGTGTGTGTGTGGGTGAGCAAGGATGGTGTGTGTGTGGGCGAGCAAGGAGGGTGTGTGGGCGAGCAAAGGAGTGTGTGTGGGGCGAGCCAGGATGGTGTGTATGTGTGTGTGGGCGATCAAGGAGGGTGTGGTGTGTGTGGGCGAGCAAGGAGTGTGTGTGTGTGTGTGTGGGCGAGCAAGGAGGGTGTGTGTGTGGGCGAGCAAGGAGGGTGTGTGTGTGTGGGCGAGCAAGGGTGTGTGTGTGTGTGTGTGTGTGGGCGGGACCAGGGTTTGTGTGTGGGCGAGGCCAGGAGGGTGTGTGTGTGGGGGCGAGCCAGGAGGGTGTGTGGGGGCGAGGCCAGGAGGGTGTGTGTGGGGGCGAGCCAGGAGGATGTGTGTGGGGGCGAGCCAGGAGGGTGTGTGTGGGTGCGAGCAAGGAGGGTGTGTGTGTGTGGGCGAGCAAGGAGGGTGTGTGTGTGTGGGCGAGCAAGGAGGGTGTGTGTGTGTGGGCGAGCAAGGAGGGTGTGTGTGTGTGGGCGAGCAAGGAGGGTGTGTGTGTGTGGGCGAGCAAGGAGGATGTGTGTGTGTGGGCGAGCAAGGAGGGTGTGTGTGTGTGGGCGAGTGTGGGCGAGCAAGGAGGGTGTGTGTGTGTGGGCGCGCAAGGAGGGTGTGTGTGTGTGGGCGAGCAAGGAGGGTGTGTGTGTGTGGGTGAGCAATGAGGGTGTGTGTGTGTGTGGGCGAGCAAGGAGGGTGTGTGTGTGTGTGGGGCGAGCCAGGAGGGTGTGTGTGTGTGTGTGGGCGAACCAGGAGGGTGTGTGTGGGCGAGCCAGGAGTGTGTGTGTGTGGGCGAGCCAGGAGGGTGTTTGTGGGGGCGAGCCAGGAGGGTGTGTGTGGGGGCGAGCCAGGAGGGTGTGTGTGGGGGCGAGCAAGGAGGGTGTGTGTTTGGGGCGAGCAAGGAGGGTGTGTGTGTGTGGGCGAGCAAGGAGGGTGTGTGTGTGGTTGAGCAAGGATGGTGTGTGTGTGTGGGCGAGCAAGGAGGGTGTGTGTGGGCGAGCAAGGAGGGTGTGTGTGTGGGCGAGCAAGGAGGGTGTGTGTGTGTGGGCGAGCAAGGAGGGTGTGTGTGTGTGTGGCGAGCAAGGAGGGTGTGTGTGTGGGGCGAGCAAGGAGGGTGTGTGTGTGTGGGCGAGCAAGGAGGGTGTGTGTGTGTGGGCGAGCAAGGAGGGTGTGTGTGTGTGGGCGAGCAAGGAGGGTGTGTGTGTGTGGGCGAGCCAGGAGTGTGTGTGTGTGTGTGTGGGCGAACAAGGAGGGTGTGTGTGTGTGGGCGAGCCAGGAGGGTTGTGTGTGGGCGAGCCAGGAGGGTGTGTGTGGGGCGAGCCAGGAGGGTGTGTGTGGGGGCGAGCCAGGAGGGTGTGTGTGGGGGCGAGCAAGGAGGGTGTGTGTGTGGGCGAGCAAGGAGGGTGTGTGTGTGGGCGAGCAGGGTGTGTGTGGGTCGAGCAAGGAGGGTGTGTGTGTGTGGAGGGCGAGCAAGGAGGGTGTGTGTGTGGGCGAGCAAGGAGGTGTGTGTGTGTGGGCGAGCAAGGAGGGTGTGTGTGTATGTGGGCGAGCAAGGAGGGTGTGTGTGTGGGCAAAGGAGTGTGTGTGGGGCGAGCAAGGAGGGTGTGTGTGTGTGTGGGCGAGCAAGGGGGTGTGTGTGTGTGGGCGAGCAAGGAGGGTGTGTGTGTGTGTGGGCGAGCAAAGGAGGGTGTGTGTGTGGGCGAGCAAGGATGTGTGTGTGTGTGTGGGCGAGCAAGGAGGGTGTGTGTGTGTGTGGGGCGAGCCAGGAGGGTGTGTGTGTGTGTGTGTGGGCGAACACGGAGGGTGTGTGTGTGGGCGAGCCAGGAGGGTTTGTGTGTGGGCGAGCCAGGAGGGTGTGTGTGGGGGCGAGCCAGGAGGGTGTGTGGGGGGCGAGCCAGGAGGGTGTGTGTGGGGGCGAGCCAAGGAGGGTGTGTGTGGGGGCGAGCAAGGAGGGTGTGTGTGTGTGGGCGAGCAAGGAGGGTGTGTGTGTGGGCGAGCAAGGAGGGTGTGTGTGTGTGGGCGAGCAAGGAGGGTGTGTGTGTGTGGGCGAGCAAGGAGGGTGTGTGTGTGTGGGCGAGCAAGGAGGATGTGTGTGTGGGCGAGCAAGGAGAGTGTGTGTGTGTGGGCGAGTGTGGGCGAGCAAGGAGGGTGTGTGTGTGTGGGCGCGCAAGGAGGGTGTGTGTGTGTGGGCGAGCAAGGAGGGTGTGTGTGTGTGGGTGAGCAATGAGGGTGTGTGTGTGTGTGGGCGAGCTAGGAGGGGTGTGTGTGTGTGTGGGCGAGCCAGGAGGGTGTGTGTGTGTGTGTGGGCGAACCAGGAGGGTGTGTGTGGGCGAGCCATGAGTGTGTGTGTGTGGGCGAGCCAGGAGGGTGTTTGTGGGGGCGAGCCAGGAGGGTGTGTGTGGGGGCGGAGGCCAGGAGGGTGTGTGTGGGGGCGAGCAAGGAGAGTGTGTGTTTGGGCGAGCAAGGAGGGTGTGTGTGTGTGGGCGAGCAAGGAGGGTGTGTGTGTGGTTGAGCAAGGATGGTGTGTGTGTGTGGGCGAGCAAGGAGGGTGTGTGTGGGCGGAGCAAGGAGGGTGTGTGTGTGGGCGAGCAAGGAGGGTGTATGTGTGTGGGCGAGCAAGGAGGGTGTGTGTGTGTGTGTGGGCGAGCAAGGAGGGTGTGTGTGTGTGTGTGGGCGAGCAAGGAGGGTGTGTGTGTGGGCGAGCAAGGAGGGTGTGTGTGGTGTGGGCGAGCAAGGGAGTGGTGTGTGTGTGTGTGGGCGAGCAAGGAGGGTGTGTGTGTGTGTGTGGGCGAGCCAGGAGGGTGGTGTGTGTGTGTGTGTGGGGCGAGCCAGGAGGGTGTGTGTGGGCGAGCCAGGAGGGTGTGTGTGTGGGCGAGCCAGGAGGGTGTGTGTGGGGGCGAGCCAGGAGGGTGTGTGTGGGGGCGAGCCAGGAGGGTGTGTGTGGGGGCGAGCAAGGAGGGTGTGTGTGGGGGCGAGCAAGGAGGGTGTGTGTGTGTGGGCGAGCAAGGAGGGTGTGTGTGGGGAGCAAGGAGGGTGTGTGTGTGGGCGAGCAAGGAGGGTGTGTGTGTGTGGGCGAGCAAGGAGGGTGTGTGTGTGTGGGCGAGCAAGGAGGGTGTGTGTGTGTGTGTGCGAGGCAAGGAGGGTGTGTGTGTGGGCGAGCAAGGAGGGTGTGTGTGTGGGCGAGTCAAGGAGGGTGTGTGTGTGGGCGAACAAGGAGGATGTGTGTGTGGGCGAGCAAGGAGGTGTGTTTGTGGGCGAGCCAGGAGGGTGTGTGTGTGGGGCGAGCAAGGAGGGTGTGTGTGTGGGCGAGCAAGGAGGGTGTGTGTGTATGGGCGAGCAAGGAGGGTGTGTGTGGTGGGGCGAGCAAGGAGGTGTGTGTGTGTGTGTGGGCGAGCAAGGAGGGTGTGTGTGTGTGGGCGAGCAAGGAGGGTGTGTGTGTGTGGGCGAGCAAGGAGGGTGTGGTGTGTGTGGGGCGAGCAAGGAGGGTGTGTGTGTGTGGGGCGAGCAAGGAGGGTGTGTGTGTGTGTGAGCAGGAGGGTATGTGTGTGGGGAGCAAGGAGGATGTGTGTGTGTGGGCGAGCAAGGAGGATGTGTGTGTGGGCGAGTGTGGGCGAGCAAGGAGGGTGTGTGTGTGTGGGCGAGTCAGCAGGAGGGTGTGTGTGTGTGAGGCGAGCAAGGAGGGTGTGTGTGTGTGGGCGAGGCAAGGAGGGTGTGTGTGTGGTGGGCGAGCAAGGAGGGTGTGTGTGTGTGTGGGCGAGCCAGGAGGGTGTGTGTGTGTGTGTGGGCGGAGCAAGGCCAGGGTGTGTGTGTGTGGGCGAGCCAGGAGGGTGTGTGTGTGGGCGAGCCAGGAGGGTGTGTGTGGGGGCGAGCCAGGAGGGTGTGTGTGGGGGCGAGCCAAGGAGGGTGTGTGTGGGCGGCGAGCAAGGAGAGTGTGTGTTTGGGCGAGCAAGGAGGGTGTGTGTGTGGGGCGAGCAAAGGAGGGTGTGTGTGGTTGAGCAAGGAGGGTGGTGTGTGTGGGGCGAGCAAGGAGGGTGTGTGTGTGGGCGAGCAAGGAGGGGTGTGTGTGGGCGAGCAAGGAGGGTGTGTGTATGTGGGCGAGCAAAGGAGGGTGTGTGTGTGTGTGTGGGCGAGCAAGGAGGGTGTGTGTGTGGGGGCGGAAGGCGTAGGGTGTGTGTGTGTGTGTGTGTGCGTGTGTGTGTGTGACGAAGCTCAAGAGGGAGTGTGTGTGTGTGGGCGAGCAAGGAGGGTGTTGTGTGTGGGCGAGCAAGGAGGGTGTGTGTGTGGGGCGAGCAAAGGAGGGTGTGTGTGTGGGCGGAGCAAGGAGGTGTGTGTGTGGGCGAGCAAGGAGGGTGTGTGTGTGTGGGCGAGCAAGGAGGGTGTGTGTGTGTGGGCGAGCAAGGAGGGTGTGTGTGTGAGGGTGTGTGTGTGGGCGAGCAAGGAGGGTGTGTGTGTGTGGGCGAGCAAGGAGGGTGTGTGTGTGGGGGCGAGCAAGGAGGGTGTGTGTGTGTGTGGGCGAGCCAGAGGAGGGTGTGTGTGTGTGGGCGGAGCCAGGAGGGTGTGTGTGGGGGGCGGGAGCAAGGGAGGTGTGTGTGTGGGGGCGAGCAAGGAGGGTGTGTGTGGTGGGCGAGCAAGGAGGGTGTGTGGTGGGGCGGAGCAAGGAGGGTGTGTGTGTGTGGGCGAGCAAGGAGGGGTGTGTGTGTGTGGGCGAGCAAAGGAGGGTGTGTGTGTGGGCGGAGCCAGGAGGGTTTGTGTGTGGGCGAGCAAGGAGGGTGTGTGTGGGGCGCGAGAGCAAGGAGGGTGTGTGTGTGTGTGGGCGAAGGGTGTGTGCGAGCGGGTGTGTGTGTGGG
>NW_027016212.1:0-10259 GCF_036934945.1 Oncorhynchus masou masou | reverse complement strand
TGTTTACAAATTGGGTATGAATTCTTTGAAATAAGTACCAGAAAGTATCCCCAGATAAAAATAGTGGAAACAGTACTGTAAAATAAGGTGCTACATTTATGTTTTTATTAAGGTGGAAAGATGCTCATGTGGACCTGCACAAGAAGTTCAGTGAAACCAGATAATGTGGATGTAATAAGATGCTCCCTGGCAATGGATCAATAACAGAGGGGCACTCTTCTAGCCGATTTGAATGACTCCTTATCAAATGTAACCTTTCTTAGTAAAAGCAAGAATACAAAATACTCTATGTGTTAACCAATAAACATGTATGTGGGGTATAAATAATGAGAGTTGGGGAAAAATAGCTCCACCCAATTGACAGTCATTGTTTACTTTGACATATAGGCATAAATATTTTAATTTAATTGAAAAATATAATATATTAAATGGGTTCTAACCTCATGTCTATATATAACTACATCAAATATGAAAAAATACAAAATATCATTGAAAAACACAGTCTAGTGGTAATACATACTTAATAGCATCAATTATAAACACCTCACGTGACATGATTTAATCCTCATCATAATGATGATGTTCTGAATGAATTCAGCTCTCTGTCACGAAATGAGAAAGGTAACCACACAAGAATGTGTTATAGTTGGTTCGGTTATTCTGGTTTCATAATTGAGTTATAAATATGCATACATATTTCCTATGGCTTCCAAAAGCTATGAGGTACTGTTGGTGCTGTCTGATTGCTTGTCTCTTCTTTTCTGCTTCACAATGTATTCAGCTTCAGAGCAGTTTAGACGACAACAATTACATGCACAGTTGTAGCTGTTGGAGACACACCTTACCCCAAGAAATGGATCAACAGCCTCACAAGCAGTGAGGTTTTCGATCAGTTCTTCTCTATCAACTTGTAGGGTCTGACCATCTGGCAGGTGGAACGCCAGGGTCACATGGTCCCAAACATACCACTTGTCATGTTCATACAAACAATCAAAAGGTTCCACTTCAACCACCTGTGGCCTATGAGTTACCGGCTGAAACTCATGGGTTTCAGACACTGCTTGTGCATGCCAGACCATGGTCCCCTCTTGGTATATAAAAACATCTTCTCCACCATTATTAAGAGCTGGGTACTTCTCCAATTCCTGTACACCTGGACTGTGAACAAGCATTGTGTACATAATCTCTTGTTTGTAGACAGTAGTTCCATACACTCTCAGGACAGGCTCTTCTCCACCACAGATCTGCTGACTGTACATCATCAGGAGATCAGACAGACTGAAAGTGAACCTGAAGTTCCCATAACGTGATGCCTTCCTAAAGGCAGGTGAGGTGGTGAACTTGCTGAGGATGGGTTGCTGCATCTGTCTTTGTTCAGGTGTTCTGTCTGGGAAGATCTTCTCCAAGTAACGGTCTTCTGCTGCTCTGATATCATCATGATCTATCGCTAGACCCCACCACAGGAGACTCTTCTCCCCACCCTTAAATCCACCTGAATCCAAGATTCCATCAAGACCAGACTTTGTGGTGACATGGGTCACACTGGATATGTGAAACTCAATATCAGTGAGCTGTGGGATGTCTTTCTGAACATTCTTGTAACAAGAGAGGCCTTCCATGTCTCTCAGTGTGTTTAGAGTCTTTTGTGTTCCCCAAAAATAGGTCTCCTCTATCCCTCTGGCATTTATACGCTTCATTCTCCTACCCTGAGAGGATGAATTGTACTGAATATTAGGCGTTTAAATTCAATTGACTTCAATTCAACTATTTGTATGATGTAATTAATCTCAAGATATGCTAAATGCACTTAGTAGTAGTAAATAAATTAATTGTAAATATAAGCACGTTCTTGGTCGGTGTTGTTATCGAATAATGATGTTTCACAATTTGATATACATTTCTATATTCCACCATGTTGCAACAGAACACCCTACACTAGTTTAAATTACCCAAAGTCAAAGGACTCTGCTCTCACTCCAGGAATGTAGTTTAAACAAACACATGTATTTATGATTACGAGTAGACATTCTATTGATTACTGAGGTTGTACTTGTAACTTTCCACAGAATGAGAATACTCACGTTATAGATAACTAACTTGAAGAGCAAATGGGCGCACGAACAACCTTGGGATTGACAACGGCTCCTCTTATTTTATATCGGAGAAACTGGTACTGTATTAGCCAGTGTTATATGTAATTTGCGTTCCTCAAGAACCCGCCGACGATGGGTTCACATTCGTCTCTCTAGTCTAGATTTCCGGGTTGCCTCGCACAATGTTACCGATCTGGGATTATGATACTAGAGTTTACATAAATGTAAATAAATCAACAACAGTCCATCCACTATTTCCTTACCAGTCACTGACTGTCGTCATGTGAGTGGAAGAGAAAAGGCTATATCATCTTTGGTGAAACTCAACGTTAATGCTTACATGCTGACCAGACCGGACACGTCGCGTGCGCGAGCGTCGCAAAATAAATTTAGAAATCCATGTTATTCAATTATTGCACCCACTGCTCGTGTGCAAACGAGCGTCTGCGACGCCAAGGGCTAAAGTAGACCTCATTTCTATTTCTGACGCAGCCCTGCTGCAAGTCCTGCCTCTCCCATCTCCTCATTGGTTATACCCACATGGGTGATTGAAAGACAGAACTGTTTTGCAGTAGTCGTGGTAATACAATGAACGTTTAGATGGGATCACCATATAAATTAAACAATGAAAAAGCCTGGAAGGAGGAGAGATGACTAGAAACGATTCCGTTGGCCGTTTCGGTTGGCCGTTTTAGCTAGCTTGCTAGCAACAGCAAGCTAGCTAAATAGGACAAATTAACGTTAGCTAGCAAGTGCAAGCTAACTAGCTAAATTGCCATACATGTTTAATGCTTTTCGATCTGTCCCCAAATTAATGTCATTGGTTCAGAGTTTGTTTTTGATATTTTAACCTGCGTGTCGTGATCGCATTTGGTGTAGGGGGACAAAATAAATGTATGCACGATAGCGCACGATAGCGCACGCGTTTCAGTGTTATGTTTGTCAATTCTGCACAGTTCTGCGTGTACATATCAAAGGAATTAAACATAAGTTATAAACCCCATTTCATTGTGAAATAAAAATAAACAATTAAAGTGGTGGTGGTTATTTTCCAATGATCAGGCAGCTCATCTTCTAGGATTGATGTACAATCCCAGTAACACACTCGTATCACTCGTGGTCCGGCTCATACATAAAGCATCCTCTATTCATGCAACAAAGGCATCATTTTACAAGATTTGTTATGAAGTTAAATCATTGCCATAATGATTTGAGCGTGTAGAATAGATTTGTAGTTGTAAACACAATTTGCAAGTGCGTAACCGTGAACATGAAAAAAATCATCTGTAGTTGTAAAAATTCTCAAACATGTAATTGATGAGTTGAAATCAGTTGTGAACATGAAAAAAAAAGATTTGTAGTAGGAGCTCTGGTGGGTGGGACCTCTTTATTCTAACCATTCAGATCATGTTTTCATAGACCAGCATACACTGGTTGGTTGGTTACAGCTCAGATGGGCCGTGTTGTCTGGCGCAACCACCTGCCAATCATGACGTGCCTTACCTGGTTACCACTGACTGATTGCCGCAATGTCCACCAAAGAAGCCCAGGCACAGACATAAAGGGAAAATATATTTGGCCCAGCTAACAGCTTACCTTTGTTGGACATTGTGCAATCAGTCTCAGTGGTATCCCAACCAACGGACAGCATAACACATAACACACAGCTGTATGTGCGGGCCGCTACACAGCCCCCCCCACCACAAAGTACCTTGTCCCCGAGGGAACAAACAAAGTCTCTGAAGTGACCTGGAGGTCTCCTTTGCCTGCGTGGTCGTGATGGTTGTAGAGTGTCCAGATGTGAAACAGTGGGCTCAGTCCGTGGCAGGGTGCTGCCCCTCTGGGGCCCAGAGGATGAGGGCAGGGACATGGGGGACAAGGATGAGGGAACAGGGAATAGGGTCCGTGGCTCTGGGGAACCACGCGGTGACAGGGGGAGTGGCCTGGTTGAGTGAGCTGTCTGGATCCTTGTCTGCTGCGCGTGGGGGTGGGTGCTTGGGGAATGTCATTGCCAGAGTGAGGAATTGTGGGGGTCCCTGGGGTTTGGGGAGAATAGGCCCTTCTGTATGGGGCTAACCTGGCCGGTGCAGTGCCACCTTTCTCCCCCGGGAGAAAGCTGCACCCAGGACACAACCTCCCGTACCCTCTCCAGGACACTGCAGGGCCCCACCCAGTGGCTGCAGGGCCCCACCCATCTGCTTTTCTTTCATCAGGGGGCTGTAGACGCAGACCAGCTCCCCAGCCACAAAGTGCCTTCCCCGGGTGTGCACGTCATAGTTCCTCTAAATGCCTCACACCTGCATTTACCAGCTGCTCTCTGGCGTAGATGTGGGCTGTTTCCAGGTGGTCCTGGAGTCTCTGGGCATACTCCGGCCCCGGGAGAACAGGAGGGCTAACCAGGGGCCGAACAAACTCCACGCCATCTCTGGGATCAGATATCTCTCACCAGCATGAGGAGGGCAGGCGTGCAGGAGGTGGAGTCTTGGACAGCGGAGCGGCATGCCATGAAGACCATAGGCAGGTGCTTGTCCCAGTCACGCTGGTGTTTGGCAGAGACGATGGCCAGCTGCTGTCCAAGCGTTCTGTTGAAGCGCTCCACAAGGCCATCACTTTGAGGATGGAGAGGAGTAGTGCGGATATAGATATAGAGGAAGTCCAGGACTAAAAATAAACAAAATATGACTATTGTATAATAGATTGTGTCTGTAAAATGTGTATAGTAAGTAGAAGCTAAAGTAGAAGCCTAAGTGTTATAGTTTATTAGTTTACTCCAATTGGGGGAGCGGTGGTAGGGTTAGCAGGGAATAATAAAGGAAGGTATATTCTTAAAAAAGCAGTGGGGCAAAAAAGTATTTAGTCAGCCACCAATTGTGCAAGTTCTCCCACTTAAAAAGATGAGAGAGGCCTGTAATTTTCATCATAGGTGCACTTCAACTATGACGGGGCGGCAGGGTAGCCTAGTGGTTAGAGCATTGGACTATCAACCGAAAGGTTGCAAGTTCGAATCCCAGAGCTGACAAGGTACAAATCTGTCTTTCTGCCCCTGAACAGGCAGTTAACCCACTGTTCCTAGGCCGTCATTGAAAATAAGAGTTTGTTCTTAACTGACTTGCCTAGTAAAATAAAGGTAAAAAAATAAAAAAATTAAATGACAGACAAAATGAGAAAAAAAATCCAGAAAATCACATTGTAGGCTTTTTAATGAATTTATTTGCACATTATGGTGGAAAATAAGTATTTGGCCAATAACAAAAGTTTATCTCAATACTTTGTTATATACCCTTTGTTGGCAATGACAGAGGTCAAATGTTTTCTGTAAGTCTTCACAAGGTTTTCACACACTGTTCCTGGTATTTTGGCCCATTTGTCACGCCCTGGCCTTAGTTATCTTTGTTTTCTTTATTATTTTGGTCAGGGCAGGGTGTGATATGGGTGATTTATGTGTTTTGTCTTGTCTAGGGGTTTTTGTAGATTTATGGGGTTGTGTTCAGTTTAGGTGTCTAGGTAAGTCTATGGTTGCCTAGATTGGTTCTCAATCAGAGGCAGGTGTTTATTGTTGTCTCTGATTGGGAACCATATTTAGGCAGCCATATTCTTTGGGTATTTTGTGGGTGATTGTTTCCTGTCTTTGTGTTTTATGCACCAGTTAGGACTGTTACGGTTTTACATTTACATTTACATTTAAGTCATTTAGCAGACGCTCTTATCCAGAGCGACTTACAAATTGGTGAATTCACCTTCTGACATCCAGTGGAACAGCCACTTTACAATAGTGCATCTAAATCATTTAAGGGGGGTGAGAAGGATTACTTTATCCTATCCTAGGTATTCCTTGAAGAGGTGGGGTTTCAGGTGTCTCCGGAAGGTGGTGATTGACTCCGCTGTCCTGGCGTCGTGAGGGAGTTTGTTCCACCATTGGGGGCCAGAGCAGCGAACAGTTTTGACTGGGCTGAGCGGGAACTGTACTTCCTCAGTGGTAGGGAGCGAGCAGACCAGAGGTGGATGAACGCAGTGCCCTTGTTTGGGTGTAGGGCCTGATCAGAGCCTGGAGGTACTGCGGTGCCGTTCCCTCACAGCTCCGTAGGCAAGCACCATGGTCTTGTAGCGGATGCGAGCTTCAACTGGAAGCCAGTGGAGAGAGCGGAGGAGCGGGGTGATGTGAGAGAACTTGGGAAGGTTGAACACCAGACGGGCTGCGGCGTTCTGGATGAGTTGTAGGGGTTTAATGGCACAGGCAGGGAGCCCAGCCAACAGCGAGTTGCAGTAATCCAGACGGGAGATGACAAGTGCCTGGATTAGGACCTGCGCCGCTTCCTGTGTGAGGCAGGGTCGTACTCTGCGGATGTTGTAGAGCATGAACCTACAGGAACGGGCCACCGCCTTGATGTTAGTTGAGAGCGACAGGGTGTTGTCCAGGATCACGCCAAGGTTCTTAGCGCTCTGGGAGGAGGACACAATGGAGTTGTCAACCGTGATGGCGAGATCATGGAACGGGCAGTCCTTCCCGGGAGGAAGAGCAGCTCCGTCTTGCCGAGGTTCAGCTTGAGGTGGTGATCCATCATCCACACTGATATGTCTGCCAGACATGCAGAGATGCGATCGCCACCTGGTCATCAGAAGGGGGAAAGGAGAAGATTAATTGTGTGTCGTCTGCATAGCAATGATAGGAGAGACCATGTGAGGTTATGACAGAGCCAAGTGACTTGGTGTATAGCGAGAATAGGGAGAGGGCCTAGAACAGAGCCCTGGGGGACACCAGTGGTGAGAGCGCGTGGCGAGGAGACAGATTCTCGCCATGCCACCTGGTAGGAGCGACCTGTCAGGTAGGGACGCAATCCAAGCGTGGGCCGCGCCGGGAGATGCCCAACTCGGAGAGGGTGGAGAGGAGGATCTGATGGTTCACAGTATCGAAGGCAGCCGATAGGTCTAGAAGGATGAGAGCAGAGGAGAGAGAGTTAGCTTTAGCAGTGCAGGAGCGCCTCCGTGATACAGAGAAGAGCAGTCTCAGTTGAATGACTAGTCTTGAAACCTGACTGATTTGGATCAAGAAGGTCATTCTGAGAGAGATAGCGGGAGAGCTGGCCAAGGACGTGAGTTTTCACGTTTATTGTTTTGTAGTTTGTTACATTACATTACATTTAAGTCATTTGTTCATGTTTGAGTTTTCTTATTAAAGAACCATGAAATATAACCATGCTGCGTTTTGGTCCGCCTCTCCTTCCCAGGAAAAAAAGCCATGACACAATTACCCACCACAACAGGACCAAGCGGCGTGGTGACAGGCAGCGGCAGCAGGAGCAGCATAAGGAGGAATGGACATGGGATGATGTGTTGGATGGCAAGGGTTGCTACACATGGGAGGAGATCCTGGTGGGAAAGGATCGCCTCCCATGGGAACAGGTGGAGGCAGCTAGGAGAGCAGAGGCAGCCGGAGAGAGGAGCCGGCGATACGAGGGAACACGGCTGACAAGGAAGCCCGAGAGTCAGCCCCAAAAATTTCTTGGGGGTGGCACACAGGGAGTATGGCGAAGCCAGGTAGGAGACCTGCGCCAACTTCCTGTGCTTACCGGAGGGCGAGAGAGACCGGGCAGGCACCGTGTTATGCTGTGGAGCGCACGGTGTCCCCAGTGCGGGTGCATAGCCCGATGCGGTACATACCAGCTCCTCGTATCGGCCGGGCTAGAGTGGGCATCGAGCCAGGTGTCATGAAGCCGGCTCTACGCATCTGGTCTCCAGTGCGTCTCCTTGGGCCGGCGTACATGGCACCAGCCTTACGCATGGTGTCCCCGGTTCGCCTGCACAGCCCAGTGCAGGCTATTCCACCTCGCTGCACTGGCAGGGCGACCGGGAGCATTCAACCGGGTAAGGTTGGGCAGGCTCGGTGCTCCAGTGCGCCTGCACGGTCCGGTCTATCCAGTACCACCTCCACGCACCAGCCCTCCGGTGGCAGCTCCCCGCAGAGTCTCCCGCCTGTCCAGAGCCGCTAGAGTCTCCCACCTGTCCAGAGCAGCTAGAGTCTCCCGCCTGTCCAGAGCCGCTAGAGTCTCCCGCCTGTCCAGAGCTGCTAGAGTCTCCAGTCTGTCATGAGCCCCAAGGGTCTCTCGTCTGTCATGATCCGCCAGAGTCTCCCGTGTGTCATGAGCCGCCAGAGTCTCCCGTGTGTCATGAGCCGCCAGAGTCTCCCGTGTGTCATGAGCCGCCAGAGTCTCCCGTGTGTCATGAGCCTCCAGAGTCTCCCGTGTGTCATGAGCCGCCAGAGTCTCCCGTGTGTCATGAGCCGCCAGAGTCTCCCGCCTGTCCAGAGCCGCTAGAGTCTCCCGCCTGTCCAGAGCCGCTAGAGTCTCCCTCCTGTCCAGAGCCACTAGAGTCTCCCGCCTGTCCAGAGCTGCTAGAGTCTCCAGTCTGTCATGAGCCCCAAGGGTCTCTCGTCTGTCATGAGCCGACAAAGTCTCCCGTCTGTCATGAGCCGCCAGAGTCTCCCGTCTGTAATGAGCCGCCAGAGTCTCCCGTCTGTCATGAGCCGCCAGAGTCTCCCGTCTGTTCATGAGCCGCCAGAGTCTCCCATCTGTCATGAGCCGCCAGAGTCTCCCGTCTGTCATGAGCCGCCAGAGCTGCCATTCAGCCAGGATCCGCCAGAGCCGCTATTCAGCCAGGAACCGCCAGAGCCGCCATTCAGCCAGGATCCGCCAGAGCCGCCAGTCAGCCAGGATCCACCAGTCAGCCAGGATCCGCCAGAGCCGCCAGTCAGCCAGGAGCCGCCATAGCCGCCATTCAGCCAGGATCCGCCAGAGCCGCCAGTCAGCCAGGAGCCGCCATAGCCGCCATTCAGCCAGGATCTGCCAGAGCCGTCAACCTGTCTGAGCTACCTCTTAGTCCTGAGCTACCCCTCAGTCCTGAGCTACCCCTCGGTCCTGAGCTTCCTCAGTAATGAGGCACCCCTCAGTCCAGGTGGGTCCTTTGTTAGGGTTACTAGGCCGGCGGAGAGGGTCGCCACTCAAAGGACGCTAAAAAAGCGGACTAAAACTATGGTGGAGTGGGGTCCACGTCCCACGCCAGAGCCGCCACCATGGACAGACGCCCACCCAAACCCTCCCCTATAGGTTTAGGTGTGAGGCCGGGAGTCCGCACCTTTGGGGGGGGGGGGGGGGGGGGTACTGTCACGCCCTGGCCTTAGTTATCTTTGTTTTCTTTATTATTTTGGTTAGGCCAGGGTGTGATATGGGTGATTTATGTGTTTTAGCTTGTCTAGGGTTTTTTGTAGATTTATGGGGTTGTGTTCAGTTTAGGTGTCTAGGTAAGTCTATGGTTGCCTAGATTGGTTCTCAATCAGAGGCAGGTGTTTATTGCTGTCTCTGATTGGGAACCATATTTAGGCAGCCATATTTTTAAGGGTATTTTGTGGGTGATTGTTTTCTGTCTTTGTGTTTATGCCAGTTGGAGACTGTTACGGTTTTCCACGTTTATTGTTTTGTAGTTTGTTCATGTTTGAGTTTTCTTATTAAAGAACCATGAACTATAATACTTCTAACGTTTTGGTCCGCCTCTCTTCCCCTAGGAAGAAAGCATTGACACCATTCCTCCATGCAGATCTCCTCTAGAGCAGTGATGTTTTGGGGCTGTTGCTGGGCAACACAGACTTTCAACTCCTCCAAAGATTTCCTATGGGTTGAGATCTGGGGACTGGCTAGGCCACTCCAGGACCTTTGAAATGCTTCTAACGAAGCCCTCCTTCGTTGCCGAGTGGTGTGTTTGGATCATTGTCATGCTGAAAGACCCAGCCACGTTTCATCTTCAATGCCCTTGCTGATGGAAGGAGGTTATCACTCAAAATCTCACGATACATGGCCCCATTCATTCTTTCCTTTACCTGGATCAATCGTCCCTGGTCCCTTTGCAGAAAAAAACAGGCCCAAAGCATGATGTTTCCACCCCATGCTTCATAGTAGGTATGGTGTTTCTTTGATGCAACTCAGTATTCTTTGTCCTCCAAACACGACAAGTTGAGTTTTTACCAAAAAGTTCTATTTTGGTTTAATCTGACCATATGACATTCTGATCTTCTTCAGGATCACTTACATGCTCTCTGTAGGCTTCGGATGGTCTGGACATGTACTGGATTAAGCAGGGGGACACGTCTGGCACTGCAGGATTTGAGTCCCTGGCATG
>NW_027016211.1:0-10262 GCF_036934945.1 Oncorhynchus masou masou | reverse complement strand
TACATGTCACCCATTGAGCATGTTTTGGATGCTCTGGATCAATGTGTATGACAGCGTGTTCCAGTTCCCCCTAATATCCAGCAACTTCGCACATCCGTTGAGTGGCACAACAGGCCACAATCAACCGCCTGATCAACTCCAGCGAAGGAGTTGTGTCGGGCTGCATGAGGTAAATGGTGGTCACACCAGATACTGACTGGTTTTCTGATCCACGCCCCTACCTTTTTTTTTAAGGTATCTGTGACCAAAAGATGCATATCTGTATTCCCAGTCATGTGAAATCCAGGGATTAGGGCCTAGTGTGTTTATTTCAATTGACTGAAATTGTTGCACATTGTTTATATTTTTGTTCAGTGTAGGATGGGATTTTAGCTTTATGGGAGCTACACTATTTCCCTTCTCTCAAGTAGTGTCCTGCAGACACACAGTGAGATTGAGAAAGGATAACTTTCAATGAAGGCCTAAAGGAGGGGGGCTTGAACCTTGTGGTTATGGGATGAGTGCACTACCCTACCGCCTGTACAATCATATTCCATGTAAACCAGGTTAGTTTGATATCGCACATCCATTGAGGACCTGGATTAGCTAACACAATGTGTCATTGGAACACAGGAGTGGTAATTGCTGATAATGGGCCTAGCTGCGATCAGGTCAGTGTAGAGAGACAAGCTAGCTGCCATCAGGTCAGTGCAGAGAGACAAGCTAGCTGCGATCAGGTCAGTGCAGAGAGACAAGCTCAGCTGCCATCAGGTCAGTGCAGAGAGACAAGCTAGCTGCCATCAGGTCAGTGCAGAGAGACAAGCTAGCTGCCATCAGGTCAGTGCAGAGAGACAAGCTACAGTAGCTGCTATCAGGTCAGTGCAGAAAGACAAGCTAGCTGCAATCAGGTCAGTGCAGAGAGACCAGCTAGCTGCGATCAGGTCAGTGCAGAGAGACCAGCTAGCTGCTATCAGGTCAGTGCAGAAAGACAAGCTAGCTGCGATCAGGTCAGTGCAGAGAGACAAGCTAGCTGCGATCAGGTCAGTGCAGAGAGACAAGCTAGCTGCTATCAGGTCAGTGCAGAGAGACAAGCTAGCTGCAATCAGGTCAGTGCAGAGAGACAAGCTAGCTGCTATCAGGTCAGTGCAGAGAGACAAGCTGGCTGCTATCAGATCAGTGCAGAGAGACAAGCTGGCTGCTATCAGATCAGGTCAGAGAGATAAGCTAGCTGCTATCAGGTCAGTGTGGGACAAGTGGGTGGACCGCCTTCCCCTGTTAAACAACCCTGGGCCCAACGTTACTGTAGATGAGCAGCTTATGCCATTTTGGGTCTGCTACCCCTTCAGGCAGTACATACCGTCTAAACCCGTAAAATATAGAATAAAGATCTGGGTTGCCCGTGATGCTGCTTCATCATATGCGTGGAACTTGAAAGTGTATACAGAGAGAAGAACCAAGCGATGCGGGTTGTCCTGAACATGACACAGGGACTAAGTGGCCACAACATCACATGCAATAACTTTTTGACTTTGCACACGCTGAGACAGGAGCTTCCTCTAAGTTTGTGTTCACGGCCGACACGTCCCTAGTTTCCTACGTGCCAAAGAAAGGCAGAAATGTGGTACTCATGAGTACGCTGCATCAGGATGGGAGAATCTGTGGCCAGGAACATCAAAAACAGATGTTCTTACTGTATTACAAAGCCACAGAAGGACTGGTGGACAATTTAGACAAACTGGTGACTGGCTACAACTGCAAAAGAAGAACCATACGCTGGCCACTTGTGATATTCTTCAACATCTTCGACATCTCGGCGGACAACGAGTTTGTCATCTGGATGCTTTGAACCCAGATTGTCGAGGGAAGCTCCAGAGGAGACGGCTCTTCGTTATCCTGTGACCCCAGCTACTGCAGCCATCGTGAGGAGGATTCAGGAGGGGGATTCAGGAGGAGATTCAGGAGGAGGATTCAGGAGGAGGATTCAGGGAGGAGGATTCAGGAGGAGGATGCTTGTGCCCCATCCGGGCTGACCCACAGAACCAACAACTCCAGGACCGATGTAAGTGAGGATGTTGTTGCATGTGTGTGTATGACTCTATCCTGGCCAGCTGTAACTATATATGTGAGTGAGTGATGTTAGTAAATTTGTGAACTAAGTGCTTTCATCATTCTAGATTGCAGCCGGTAGCAACAAGAAGAAGCGTTGCGATGTGTGTGGACCCAAGATGGACAGGAAGACACAGTACACATGGATCAAGTGCAAGAAATACATTTGCAACACACTCAATAAAACTCTGTCCCTCATGTGGTGTGTAGACCGGCCTTAATTTGTGTTCAATGGGGCTCATTTATCCTTTCTATAAAATACTGTATGTAAAATGTGCCCTTCCAATTTTTTAATTTCAAAGCAATTAACACCAATAGTAATGAAAACCACATTCATTTATATTTGTTCAAGACTAGACTTGATTTTTTTCCACCCATGTCTTGATTATAATAGATTTTTGTTTGTAAAAAATCTAATTTTATCCCAAAAAACGAGCAGCGCTTTTATTGATAAATGTGATCTAGCAGAGGTAAATGGCAAATATTAACCATGTATGCTGTCTATAATGCTTGTAATTGATATGTCAACAACTAAGTATTAAGTATTTTAATGTAAATTATTATAGCTGTATTATAGCCCTACGGTAGCGGGCAGTGCAGGTATCGTAACAGGCGGTGATACAGCCCAACAGGATGCTCTCAATTGGGCATCTGTAAAAGTTTGTGAGGGTCTTAGGGGCCAAGCCAAATTTCTTCAGCCTCCTGAGGTTGAAGAGGTGCTGTTGCGCTTTCTTCACCACACTCTGTGTGAGTGGACCATTTCAGATCGTCAGTGATGTGTATGAGGAACTTGAAGCTTTCCACCTTCTCCACTGCTGTCCCGTCAATGTGGATAGGGGAGGTGCTCCCTCTGCTTTTTCCTGAAGTCCATGGTCAGCTCCCTCGTTTTGTTGACGTTGTGGGGAGAGGTTATTTTCCTGGCACCACTCTGCCAGGCCCCTCACCTCCTCTCTGTAAGCTGTCTCGTCATTGTTGGTAATCAAACCTACTATGGTTGTGTTGTCTGGCCACGCAGTCATGGGTGAACACAGGAGTACAGGAGGGGGCTGAGCACACACCCTTGTGGAGCCCCAGTGTTGAGGAGGTGTTGTTTCCTACCTTCACCACCTGGGGGTGGCCCGTCCAGGAAGTCCAGGACCCAGTTGCACAGGGCGGGGTACAGACCCAGGGCCCGAGCTTGATGAGTTTGGAGGGTACTATGGTGTTGAAGGCCGAGCTATTGTCAATGAACAGCATTCTTACATAGATTTTCCTCTTGTCCAGATGGGATAGGGCAGTGTGCAGTGTGATGGTGATTGCATCGTCTGTGGATCTATTGGGGCGGTAATCAAATTAAATTGTGTTTAGGGTGTCAGGTAAGGTAGAGGTAATATGATCCTTAACTAGCCTCTCAAAGCACTATATGGTTACAAAAGTGAGTGCTACGGGAAGATAGTCATTCAGTTCAGGTATCTTTGTGACTTTCTGAATGCACTTTATCAAATCGAATGTCATGGGTCACCTTCACATATTTAGCAGATGTTATTGCGGTTTTAGCTAAATGCTACACCTGTCAGGTGGATGGATTATCTTGGCAAAGGAGAAATGCTCACTAACAGGAATGTAAACTAATTGTGTGTGTGGAACATTTCTGGGAACTTTGGGGACCAGTGCTTTACATGTTGCATTTTATAGTTTTGTTCAGTCTCTTGCATTCCTTTTCAATTCCTTCCAAAGTACCCAAGTACATGAACCTGTTTACCTGCCCCCCTCGTTGCTGCTGCTACAGGACTATGCTCTTCTTCTCTCTGGTTGTCAGTCAGTTGTGATATGGGTATGGTAGACACTAGGTGGCGGTGTTCTACACAGTGGAGGTGGTGCCGATCTCTAGTCCTCTGTGAATGCACTGTCTGCTGAATGTCTACCCACCTTGCCTCAGGTGATCAATATATTACCATGGAGAAATAAAGAGCAACAGATGCTGTGCCCTCTGAGGAAAGGAAGGAAATGACAAGGCTGGATAGACACTTGAATCAATGGAAACAGATTGATTGTGTTTACAGTGGTGTGATTGATTAAGGCGCACCATAGTGTGTGTGTGTGTGTGTGTGTGTGTGTGTGTGTGTGTGTGTGTGTGTGTGTGTGTGTGTGTGTGTGTGTGTGTGTGTGTGTGTGTGTGTGTGTGTGTGTGTGTGTGTGTGTGTATGTTTGTAAATATGAGGTGTCGTCAGGGAATGGCAGAACAAACACTGCTGCAGGGAGATAAGACCTGTGACGTAACCACTCTGGATAGAGTTTAACACGGTTAAATTCCTGCCTGCAGAACACACATATACTCACTTACGTTACACCATACATATGCCATGCACACAAAAAGATGAGTAGTGGGATCCATGTTATCTCCTGAGCAGCTGTGTTGACTTCATACAGTGTGAGTTGTGTGTAATGGTAACAGATAAGCTTCCTGGAGGAAATCATCTGTGTTAACTTCATACAGTGTGAGTTGTGTGTAATGGTAACGGATAAGCTTCCTGGAGGAAATCATCTCAACTCTCTCTAAATATATTTCTTTCTCTCTCAGCTTCCCTCCATGTCTGCTCTCACTCTGTCTCATCTCTGTTCTCCTCCATCCCCTCCCTCCCTCTCTCTCACCTCATCTCCCCCTCATTACTGCTCTCCTCCCTCCCTCTCTCTCACCTCATCTCCCCTCATCTCGCCGCTCTCCTCCCTCCCTCTCTCTCACCTCATCTCCCCCTCTCTCGCCGCTCTCCTCCCTCTCTCTCTCACCTCATCTCCCCCTCATTACTGCTCTTCTCCCTCCCTCCCTCTCACCTCATCTCACCCTCATTACCGCTCTCCTCCCTCCCTCTCTCTCACCTCATCTCCCCCTCCATCACCGCTCTCCTTTCCACTCTCTCACCTCATCTCCCCCTCATTACTGCTCTTCTCCCTCCCTCCCTCTCACCTCATCTCACCCTCATTACCGCTCTCCTTCCTCCCTCTCTCTCACCTCATCTCCCTCCATCACCGCTCTCCTTTCCACTCTCACCTCATCTCCCCTCCATCACCGCTCTACCTCCCTCTCTCTTACCTCACCTCCCCTCATCACCACTCTCCCTCCCTCCCTCTCTCTCACCTCATCTATCCATCGCCGCTCTCTCTTACCTCATCTCCCCTCCACCAGCGCTCTCCTTCCTCCCTCTCTCTCGCCTCATCTATCCATCGCCGCTCTCTCTTACCTCAACTAGCTCATTCACTCCTTCCCACCTGTTCTCTCTTCCCCCTCTGATTAGGTCTCTATTTCTCTCTCTGTTCCTGCTACTTTCAGTGTCTGATTCTTGTTTGTGTTTTTGATGCCAGAAGCAAGCTGTCGTCCCGTTTGCTTCCACCTTGTCCTATCCTGTCGGAGTCTGCCTGGCAGGTGCATCCTGCATTATACTAACGTTCTTTTTGTTCCATTGACTACGTTGGAAGAGGATTTATGCCATTCCTGTTTTTCATTAAAGAACTCTGTTTTCTGTTAAAACCGCTTTTGGGTCTTCACTCAAGTACATAACAGAAGAATCAGACCAAGAATGGACCCAGCGGCTCCGGACCCTTTTCACTCCGCCGTCGAGATCCAGGGAGCGATGCTAGGCAGACACGAGGAGGAATTGTCTGCTGCTCGACATGCCGTTGAGACCCTGGCCGTCCAAGTCTCCGACCTCACAAGACAGGTTCACCAACTCCACCTCGATCCGCCCACTTCCAGGGTTTCCGAGTCTCCGGGCCCAGGATCAACAACCCGCCGTGTTACTCTGGGAGCCCACTGAGTGCCGCTCATTCCTCACTCAGTGTGATGTGGTGTTCTCTCTCCAGCCCAACACTTACTCCAGGAGCGCAGCCCGCATCGCCTACGTCATTTCTCTCCTTACCGGACGGGCGCGTGAGTGGGGCACGGCAATCTGGGAGCGAGGGCTGAGTGTATTAACCAGTATCAGGACTTTAAGGAGGAGATGATACGGGTTTTTGACCGTTCTGTTTTTGGGGAGGAGGCTTCCAGGGCCCTGTCTTCCCTATGTCAGGGGAATCGATCCATAACGGATTATTCTATTGAGTTTCGCACTCTCGCTGCCTCTAGTGACTGGAGCAGGCCGGCTTTGCTCGCTCGTTTTCTGGAAGGGTCTCCTCGTCGAGGTTAAGGATGAGATCCTCTCCCGGGAGGTTCCTTCCAGTCTGGACTCCTTAATAGCTCTCGCTATTCGCATAGAGCGACGGTTTGATCTTCGTCGCCGAGCTCGTGGAAAGGAGCTCGCGTTCTCCGTTGCTCCCCTCTCCACATCACTGCCACCTGCCGCATCACTGCCACCCTCCTCCGCCGGCTCGGATGCTGAGCCTATGCAGCTGGGGGGTATCCGCATCTCGGCCAAGGAGAAGGAACGGAGAATCACCAATCGCCTCTGTCTCTACTGCGGCTCCGCTGGTCATTTTGTCACCTCATGTCCAGTAAAAGCCAGAGCTCATCAGTAAGAGGAGGGCTACTGGTGAGCGCAACTACTCAGGCCTCTCCTTCTGGATCACGCACTACCTTTCCGGTCCATCTCCGCTGGCCCGGTTCATCTGCTTCCTGCAGTGCCTTGATAGACTCTGGGGCGGAGGGCTGTTTTATGGACGAGACCTGGGCTCGGGAACATGACATTCCTCTCAGACAGTTAGGGGAGCCCACGGCCTTGTTCGCTTTAGATGGTAGTTCTCTCCCCAAGATTCAGCGTGAGACGCTGCCTTTAACCCTCACTGTCTCTGGTAATCATAAGCGAAACCATTTCTTTTTTAATTTTTCGTTCACCTTTTACACCTGTTGTTTTGGGTCATCCCTGGCTAGTGCGCCATAACCCTTCTATTAATTGGTCTAGTAATACTATCCTATCCTGGAATGTTTCTTGTCATGTGACCTGTTTAATGTCTGCTATCCCTCCTGTTTCCTCTGTCTCTTCTTCACAGGAGGAGCCTGGCGATTTGACAGGGGTGCCGGAGGAGTATCACGATCTGCGCACGGTGTTCAGTCGTTCCAAGGCCACTTCTCTCCCTCCACACCGGTCGTATGACTGTAGTATTGATCTCCTTCCGGGAACTACTCCCCCGGGAGTAGATTATACTCTCTGTCGGCTCCCGAACGTAAGGCTCTCGAGGATTATTTGTCGGTTTCGCTCGGCGCCGGTACCATAGTCTCCTCCTCCTCTCCCGCCGGAGCGGGGTTTTTTTTGTTCAGAAGAAGGACGGGTCCCTGCGCCCATGCGTGGATTATCGAGGCTGAATGACATAACAGTTAAGAATCGTTATCCGCTTCCTCTTATGTCTTCAGCCTTCGAGATCCTGCAGGGAGCCAGGTTTTTCACCAAATTGGACCTTCGTAACGCCTACCATCTCGTGCGCATCAGGGAGGGGGACGAGTGGAAGACGGCGTTTAACACTCCGTTAGGGCACTTTGAATACCGGGTTCTTCCTTTCGGCCTCGTTAACGCTCCAGCTGTCTTTCAGGCACTAGTTAACGACGTCCTGAGAGACATGCTGAACATTTTTGTTTTCGTTTACATGGACGATATCCTGATTTTTTCACCGTCTCTCTCGATTCATGTTCAGCACGTGCGGCCCAGCGTCCTCCAGCGCCTTTTGGAGAACTGTCTTTATGTGAAGGCTGAGAAGTGCACTTTTCATGCCGCCTCTGTCCCTTTTCTCGGTTCCGTTATTTCCGCTGAGGGCATTAAGATGGATCCCGCTAAGGTCCAGGCTGTCATTGATTGGCCCGTTCCTAAGTCACGCGTCGAGCTGCAGCGCTTTCTGGGCTTCGCTAATTTCTATCGTCGTTTCATCCGTAATTTCGGTCAGGTGGCAGCTCCCCTCACAGCCCTTACTTCTGTTAAGACGTGCTTTAAGTGGTCCGTTTCCGCCCAGGGAGCTTTTGATCTTCTTAAGAATCGTTTTACATCCGCACCTATTCTTGTTACACCTGACATCTCTAGTCAGTTTGTTGTTGAGGTTGACGCGTCAGAGGTGGGCGTGGGAGCCATTCTTTCTCAGCGCTCTCTCTCTGACGGCAAGGTCCATCCTTGCGCGTTTTTCTCTCATCGCTTATCGCCGTCAGAACGTAACTATGATGTTGGTAATCGCGAACTGCTCGCCATCCGCTTAGCCCTAGGCGAATGGCGACAGTGGTTGGAGGGCGACCGTTCCTTTTGTCGTTTGGACTGACCATAGGAACCTTGAGTACATCCGTTCAGCCAAACGACTTAATGCGCGTCAGGCTCGTTGGGCTCTGTTTTTCGCTCGTTTCGAGTTTGTTATTTCTTATCGTCCGGGCTCAAAAAACACCAAGCCTGATGCTTTATCTCGTCTCTTCAGTTCTTCTGAGGTCTCCACCGACCCCGAGGGGATTCTCCCTGAGGGGCGTGTTGTCGGGTTGACTGTCTGGGGAATTGAGAGGCAGGTAAAGCAAGCACTCGCTCACACTCCGTCGCCGCGAGCTTGTCCTAGGAACCTTCTGTTCGTTCCCGTTCCTACTCGTCCGGCCGTTCTTCAGTGGGCCCACTCTGCCAAGTTAGCCGGCCACCCCGGCGTTCGGGGGTACGCTCGCTTCCATTCGCCAGCGTTTCTGGTGGCCCACTCGGGAGGCGTGACGCGTCGATTTGTCGCCGCTTGTTCGGTCTGCGCGCAGACTAAATCTGGGAACTCTCCTCCTGCCGGCCGTCTCAGACCGCTTCCCATTCCCTCTCGACCGTGGTCTCACATCGCTTTAGATTTTATCACCGGACTGCCTTCATCAGCGGGGAAGACAGTTATTCTTACGGTTGTCGATAGATTCTCTAAGGCGGCTCATTTCATTCCTCTCGATAAGCTCCCTTCTGCTAAGGAGACGGCTCAGATCATTATCGAGAATGTTTTCCGAATTCATGGCCTTCCGTCTGACGTCGTTTCCGACAGAGGCCCGCAGTTCACGTCTCAATTTTGGAGGGAGTTTTGCCGTTTGATTGGGGCTTCCGTCAGTCTCTCGTCCGGCTTTCATCCCCAGTCTAACGGTCAAGCCGAGCGGGCCAATCAGACTGTTGGTCGCATTTTACGCAGTCTTTCTTTTCGTAACCCTGCGTCTTGGTCAGAACAGCTCCCCTGGGCAGAGTCGCCCACAACTCGCTTCCCTCGTCTGCTACCGGTCTATCCCCTTTTCAGAGTAGCCTCGGGTACCAGCCTCCGCTGTTCTCATCTCAGCTCGCCGAGTCCTGCGTCCCCTCCGCTCAGGCTTTTGTCCAGCGTTGCGCGCACCTGGAAGGGGTCAGGTCGGCACTTTGCCGTAATAGGGCGCAGACTGTGAGGGCCGCTAATAAGCGTAGGACCAAGAGTCCTAGATATTGTTGCGGTCAGAGAGTATGGCTCTCCACTCAGAACCTTCCCCTTAAGACAGCTTCTCGCAAGTTGGCCCCGCGGTTCATTGGTCCGTTCCGTATTTCTCAGGTCATTAATCCTGTCGCAGTGCGACTTCTTCTCCAGCGCTATCTTCGTCGCGTTCACCCGGTCTTCCATGTCTCCTGTGTTAAGCCCGTTCTTGCGCCCCCGCTCGTCCCTCCCCCCATCCTTGTCGAGGCGCACCCATCTACAGGGTTCGTAAGATTTTGGACATGCGCCCTCGGGGCCGTGGTCATCAGTACCTAGTGGATTGGGAGGGGTACGGTCCTGAGGAGAGGAGTTGGGTTCCCTCTCGGGACGTGCTGGACCGTTCGCTGATCGATGATTTCCTCCGTTGCCGCCAGGTTTCCTCCTCGAGTGCGCCAGGAGCGCTCGGTGAGTGGGGGGTACTGTCATGTCTTGTTATGTCTGTTCCTGTCCTTTCTCTTCACTCTGTCTCTCTCTGCTGGTCTTTTTAGGTTACCTTCTCTGTCTCTCATTCTTCAGCTGTTCTACATCTCCCCTAACTAGCTCATTCACTCCTTCCCACCTGTTCTCTCTTCCCCCTCTGATTAGGTCTCTATTTCTCTCTCTGTTCCTGCTACTTTCAGTGTCTGATTCTTGTTTGTGTTTTTGATGCCAGAAGCAAGCTGTCGTCCCGTTTGCTTCCACCTTGTCCTATCCTGTCGGAGTCTGCCTGGCAGGTGCATCCTGCATTATACTAACGTTCTTTTTGTTCCATTGACTACGTTGGAAGAGGATTTATGCCATTCCTGTTTTCATTA
>NW_027016210.1:0-10263 GCF_036934945.1 Oncorhynchus masou masou | reverse complement strand
TGGAGGCTGTTCTCTCTACTGTCCTGTGTGGAGGCTGTTCTCTCTACTGTCCTGTGTGGAGGCTGTTCTCTCTACTGTCCTGTGTGGAGGCTGTTCTCTCTACTGTCCTGTGTGGAGGCTGTTCTCTCTACTGTCCTGGATGGAGGCTGTTCTCTCTACTGTCCTGTGTGGAGGCTGTTCTCTCTACTGTCCTGTGTGGAGGCTGTTCTCTCTACTGTCCTGTGTGGAGGCTGTTCTCTCTACTGTCCTGTGTGGAGGCTGTTCTCTCTACTGTCCTGGATGGAGGCTGTTCTCTCTACTGTCCTGTGTGGAGGCTGTTCTCTCTACTGTCCTGGATGGAGGTTGTTCTCTCTACTGTCCTGTGTGGAGGCTGTTCTCTCTACTGTCCTGTGTGGAGGCTGTTCTCTCTACTGTCCTGGATGGAGGCTGTTCTCTCTACTGTCCTGTGTGGAGGCTGTTCTCTCTACTGTCCTGTGTGGAGGCTGTTCTCTCTACTGTCCTGTGTGGAGGCTGTTCTTCTACTGTCCGTGTGGAGGCTGTTCTCTCTACTGTCCTGTGTGGAGGCTGTTCTCTACTGTCCTGGATGGAGGCTGTTCTCTCTACTGTCCTGTGTGGAGGCTGTTCTCTCTACTGTCCTGGTGGAGGCTGTTCTCTCTACTGTCCTGTGTGGAGGCTGTTCTCTCTACTGTCCTCGATGGAGGCTGTTCTCTCTACTGTCCTGTGTGAGGCTGTTCTCTCTACTGTCCTGTGTGGAGGCTGTTCTCTCTACTGTCCTGTGTGGAGGCTGTTCTCTCTACTGTCCTGTGTGGAGGCTGTTCTCTCTACTGTCCTGTGTGGAGGCTGTTCTCTCTACTGTCCTGTGTGGAGGCTGTTCTCTCTACTGTCCTGTATGGAGGCTGTTCTCTCTACTGTCCTGTGTGGAGGCTATTCTCTCTACTGTCCTGTGTGGAGGCTGTTCTCTCTACTGTCCCGTGATGGAGGCTGTTCTCTCTACTGTCCTGTGTGAAAGCTGTTCCCTCTACTGTCCTGTATGAAGGCTGTTCTCTCTACTGTCCTGTGTGGAGGCTGTTCTCTCTACTGTCCTGTGTGGAGGCTGTTCTCTCTACTGTCCTGTGTGGAGGCTGTTCTCTCTACTGTCCCTGTGGAGGCTGTTCTCTACTGTCCTGTGTGGAGGCTGTTCTCTCTACTGTCCTGTGTGGAGGCTGTCTTCTCTACTGTCCTGTGTGGAGGCTGTCTCTCTACTGTCCTGGATGGAGGCTGTTCTCTCTACTGTCCTGTGTGGAGGCTGTTCTTACTGTCCTGTGTGGAGGCTGTTCTCTCTACTGTCCTGTGTGGAGGCTGTTCTCTCTACTGTCCTGTGTGGAGGCTGTTCTCTACTGTCCTGTGGGAGGCTGTTCTCTACTGTCCTGTGTGGAGGCTGTTCTCTCTACTGTCCTGTGTGGAGGCTGTTCTCTCTACTGTCCCGGATGGAGGCTGTTCTCTCTACTGTCCTGGATGGAGGCTGTTCTCTCTACTGTCCTGTGTGGAGGCTGTTCTCTCTACTGTCCTGTGTGGAGGCTGTTCTCTCTACTGTCCTGTGTGGAGGCTGTTCTCTCTACTGTCCTGTGATGGAGGCTGTTCTCTCTACTGTCCTGTGTGTGTGGAGGCTGTTCTCTCTACTGTCCTGTGTGGAGGCTGTTCTCTCTACTGTCCTGTGTGGAGGCTGTTCTCTCTACTGTCCTGGATGGAGGCTGTTCTCTCTACTGTCCTGTGTCCTGTGGGAGGTTGTTCTCTCTACTGTCCTGTGATGGAGGCTGTTCTCTCTACTGTCCTGTGTGGAGGCTGTTCTCTCTACTGTCCTGTGTGGAGGCTGTTCTCTCTACTGTCCTGTGTGGAGGCTGTTCTCTCTGCTGTCCTGTGTGGAGGCTGTTCTCTCTACTGTCCTCGTGGAGGCTGTTCTCTACTGTCCTGTGTGGAGGTTGCTCCCCTCTACTGTCCTGTGTGGAGGCTGTTCTCTCTACTGTCCTGTATGGAGGCTGTTCTTCTACTGTCCTGTGTGGAGGCTGTTCTCTCTACTGTCCTGTGTGGAGGCTGTTCTCTCTACTGTCCTGTGTGGAGGCTGTTCTCTCTACTGTCTTGTGTGGAGGCTGTTCTCTCTACTGTCCTGTGTGGAGGCTGTTCTCTCTACTGTCCTGTGTGGAGGCTGTTCTCTCTACTGTCCTGGATGGAGGCTGTTCTCTCTACTGTCCTGGATGGAGGCTGTTCTTCTACTGTCCTGGATGGAGGCTGTTCTCTCTACTGTCCTGTGTGGAGGCTGTTCTCTCTACTGTCCTGTGTGGAGGCTGTTCTCTCTACTGTCCTGGATGGAGGCTGTTCTCTCTACTGTCCTGTGTCCTGTGTGGAGGCTGTTCTCTCTACTGTCCTGTGTGGAGGCTGTTCTCTCTACTGTCCTGTGTGGAGGCTGTTCTCTCTACTGTCCTGGATGGAGGCTGTTCTCTCTACTGTCCTGTGTCCTGTGTGGAGGCTGTTCTCTCTACTGTCCTGTGTGGAGGCTGTTCTCTCTACTGTCCTGTGTGGAGGCTGTTCTCTCTACTGTCCTGTGTGGAGGCTGTTCTCTCTACTGTCCTGTGTGGAGGCTGTTCTCTCTGCTGTCCTGTGTGGAGGCTGTTCTCTCTACTGTCCTCGATGGAGGCTGTTCTCTCTACTGTCCTGTGTGGAGGCTGTTCTCTCTACTGTCCTGTGTGGAGGCTGTTCTCTCTACTGTCCTGTGTGGAGGCTGTTCTCTCTACTGTCCTGTGTGGAGGCTGTTCTCTCTACTGTCCTGTGTGGAGGCTGTTCTCTCTACTGTCCTGTGTGGAGGCTGTTCTCTCTACTGTCCTGTGTGGAGGCTGTTCTCTCTACTGTCCTGTGTGGAGGCTGTTCTCTCTACAGTCCTGGATGGAGGCTGTTCTCTCTACTGTCCTGGATGGAGGCTGTTCTCTCTACTGTCCTGTGTGGAGGCTGTTCTCTCTACTGTCCTGGATGGAGGCTGTTCTCTCTACTGTCCTGGATGGAGGCTGTTCTCACTACTGTCCTGGATGGAGGCTGTTCTCTCTACTGTCCTGCGTGGAGGCTGTTCTCTCTACTGTCCTGTGTGGAGCTGTTCTCTCTACTGTCCTGTGTGGAGGCTGTTCTCTCTACTGTCCTGTGTGGAGGCTGTTCTCTCTACTGTCCTGTGTGGAGGCTGTTCTCTCTACTGTCCCGGATGGAGGCTGTTCTCTCTACTGTCCTGGATGGAGGCTGTTCTCTCTACTGTCCTGTGTGGAGGCTGTTCTCTCTACTGTCCTGTGTGGAGGCTGTTCTCTCTACTGTCCTGTGTGGAGGCTGTTCTCTCTACTGTCCTGTGTGGAGGCTGTTCTCTCTACTGTCCTGTGTGGAGGCTGTTCTCTCTACTGTCCTGTGTGGAGGCTGTTCTCTCTACTGTCCTGTGTGGAGGCTGTCTCTCTCTCTCCTGTGTCCTGTGTGGAGGCTGTTCTCTCTACTGTCCCGGATGGAGGCTGTTCTCTCTACTCTCCTGTGTGGAGGCTGTTCTCTCTACTGTCCTGTGTGGAGGCTGTTCTCTCTACTGTCCTGTGTGGAGGCTGTTCTCTCTACTGTCCTGTGTGGAGGCTGTTCTCTCTACTGTCCTGTGTGGAGGCTGTTCTCTCTACTGTCCTGTGTGGAGGCTGTTCTCTCTACTGTCCTGTGTGGAGGCTGTTCTCTCTACTGTCCTGTGTGGAGGCTGTTCTCTCTACTGTCCTGTGTGGAGGCTGTTCTCTCTACTGTCCTGTGTGGAGGCTGTTCTCTCTACTGTCCTGGATGGAGGCTGTTCTTCTACTCTCCTGTGTGGAGGCTGTTCTCTCTACTGTCCTGTGTGGAGGCTGTTCTCTCTACTGTCCTGTGTGGAGGCTGTTCTCTCTACTCTCCTGTGTGGAGGCTGTTCTCTCTACTGTCCTGTGTGAGGCTGTTCTCTCTACTGTCCTGTGTGGAGGGTGTTCTCTCTACTGTCCTGTGTGGAGGCTGTTCTTCTACTGTCCTGGATGGAGGCTGTTCTCTCTACTGTCCTGTGTGGAGGCTGTTCTCTCTACTGTCCTGTGTGGAGGCTGTTCTCTCTACTGTCCTGTGTGGAGGCTGTTCTCTCTACTGTCCTGTGTGGAGGGTGTTCTCTCTACTGTCCTGTGTGGAGGCTGTTCTCTCTACTGTCCTGTGTGGAGGCTGTTCTCTCTACTGTCCTGTGTGGAGGCTGTTCTCTCTACTGTCCTGTGTGGAGGCTGTTCTCTCTACTGTCCTGTGTGGAGGCTGTTCTCTCTACTGTCCTGTGTGGAGGCTGTTCTCTCTACTGTCCTGTGTGGAGGCTGTTCTCTCTACTGTCCTGTGTGGAGGCTGTTCTCTCTACTGTCCTGGATGGAGGCTGTTCTCTCTACTGTCCTGCGTGGAGGCTGTTCTCTCTACTGTCCTGTGTGGAGGCTGTTCTCTCTACTGTCCTGTATGGAGGCTGTTCTCTCTACTGTCCTGTATGGAGGCTGTTCTCTCTACTGTCCTGGATGGAGGCTGTTCTCTCTACTGTCCTGTGTGGAGGCTGTTCTCTCTACTGTCCTGTGTGGAGGCTGTTCTCTCTACTGTCCTGTGTGGAGGCTGTTCTCTCTACTCTCCTGTGTCCTGTGTGGAGGCTGTTCTCTCTACTGTCCTGTGTGGAGGCTGTTCTCTCTACTGTCCTGTGTGGAGGCTGTTCTCTCTACTGTCCTGTGTGGAGGCTGTTCTCTCTACTGTCCTGTGTGGAGGCTGTTCTCTCTACTGTCCTGTGTGGAGGCTGTTCTCTCTACTGTCCTGTGTGGAGGCTGTTCTCTCTACTGTCCTGTGTGGAGGCTGTTCTCTCTACTGTCCTGTGTGGAGGCTGTTCTCTCTACTGTCCTGTGTGGAGGCTGTTCTCTCTACTGTCCTGGATGGAGGCTGTTCTCTCTACTGTCCTGTGTGGAGGCTGTTCTCTCTACTGTCCTGTGTGGAGGCTGTTCTCTCTACTGTCCTGTGTGGAGGCTGTTCTCTCTACTGTCCTGTGTGGAGGCTGTTCTCTCTACTGTCCTGTGTGGAGGCTGTTCCATCTACTGTCCTGTGTGGAGGCTGTTCTCTCTACTGTCCTGTGTGGAGGCTGTTCTCTCTACTCTCCTGTGTGGAGGCTGTTCTCTCTACTGTCCTGTGTGGAGGCTGTTCTCTCTACTGTCCTGTGTGGAGGCTGTTCTCTCTACTGTCCTGTGTGGAGGCTGTTCTCTCTACTGTCCTGTATGGAGGCTGTTCTCTCTACTGTCCTGTGTGGAGGCTGTTCTCTCTACTGTCCTGTGTGGAGGCTGTTCTCTCTACTGTCCTGTATGGAGGCTGTTCTCTCTACTGTCCTGTGTGGAGGCTGTTCTCTCTACTGTCCTGTGTGGAGGCTGTTCTCTCTACTGTCCTGTGTGGAGGCTGTTCTCTCTGCTGTCCTGTGTGGAGGCTGTTCTCTCTACTGTCCTGTGTGGAGGCTGTTCTCTCTACTGTCCTGTGTGGAGGCTGTTCTCTCTACTGTCCTGTGTGGAGGCTGTTCTCTCTACTGTGCTGTGTGGAGGCTGTTCTCTCTACTGTCCTGTGTGTGGAGGCTGTTCTACTGTCCTGTGTGGAGGCTGTTCTCTCTACTGTCCTGTGTGGAGGCTGTTCTCTCTACTGTCCTGTGTGGAGGCAGCTGTTCCTCTACTGTCCTGTGTGGAGGCTGTTCTCTCTACTGTCCTGTGTGGAGGCTGTTCTCTCTACTGTCCTGTGTGGAGGCTGTTCTTCTACTGTCCTGTGGAGGCTGTTCTCTCTACTGTCCTGTGTGGAGGCTGTTCCCCTCTACTGTCCTGTGGAGGCTGTTCTACTGTCCTGTGGAGGCTGTTCTCTCTACTGTCCTGTATGAAGGCTGTTCTCTCTACTGTCCTGTGTGGAGGCTGTTCTCTCTACTGTCCTGTGTGGAGGCTGTTCTCTCTACTGTCCTGGATGGAGGCTGTTCTCTCTACTGTCCTGTGTGGAGGCTGTTCTCTCTACTGTCCTGTGTGGAGGCTGTTCTCTCTCTACTGTCCTGTGATGGAGGCTGTTCTCTCTTACTGTCCCGGATGGAGGCTGCTCCTCTTCTACTGTCCTGTGTGGAGGCTGTTCTCTCTACTGTCCTGTGTGGAGGCTGTTCTCTCTACTGTCCTGTGATGGAGGCTGTTCCTACTGTCCTGTGTGGAGGCTGTCTACTGTCCTGTGTGGAGGCTGTTCTTCTACTGTCCTGTGTGGAGGCTGTTCTCTCTTCTACTGTCCTGTGTGGAGGCTGTTCTCTCTACTGTCCTGTGTGGAGGCTGTTCTCTCTACTGTCCTGTGTGGAGGCTGTTCTCTTCTACTGTCCTGTATGTGGGAGGCTGTTCTCTCTACTGTCCTGTGTGGAGGCTGTTCTCTCTACTGTCCTGTGTGGAGGCTGTTCTCTCTACTGTCCTGATGGTAGGCTGTTCTCTCTACTGTCCTGTGTGGAGGCTGTTCTCTCTACTGTCCTGTGTGGAGGCTGTTCTCTCTACTGTCCTGTGTGGAGGCTGTTCTCTCTACTGTCCTGTGTGGAGGCTGTTCTCTCTACTGTCCTGTGTGGAGGCTGTTCTCTCTACTGTCCTGTGTGGAGGCTGTTCTCTCTACTGTCCTGTGTGGAGGCTGTTCTCTCTACTGTCCTGTATGGAGGCTGTTCTCTCTACTGTCCTGGATGGAGGCTGTTCTCTCTACTGTCCTGTGTGGAGGCTGTTCTCTCTACTGTCCTGGATGGAGGCTGTTCTCTCTACTGTCCTGTGTGGAGGCTGTTCTCTCTACTGTCCTGTGTGGAGGCTGTTCTCTCTACTGTCCTGTGTGGAGGCTGTTCTCTCTACTGTCCTGTGTGGAGGCTGTTCTCTCTACTGTCCTGTGTGGAGGCTGTTCTCTCTACTGTCCTGTGTGGAGGCTGTTCTCTCTACTGTCCTGGATGGAGGCTGTTCTCTCTACTGTCCTGTGTGGAGGCTGTTCTCTCTACTGTCCTGGATGGAGGCTGTTCTCTCTACTGTCCTGTGGAGGCTGTTCTCTCTACTGTCCTGTGTGGAGGCTGTTCTCTCTACTGTCCTGTGTGGAGGCTGTTCTCTCTACTGTCCTGGATGGAGGCTGTTCTCTCTACTGTCCTGTGTGGAGGCTGTTCTCTCTACTGTCCTGTGTGGAGGCTGTTCTCTCTACTGTCCTGTGTGGAGGCTGTTCTCTCTACTGTCCTGTGTGGAGGCTGTTCTCTCTACTGTCCTGTGTGGAGGCTGTTCTCTCTACTGTCCTGTGTGGAGGCTGTTCTCTCTACTGTCCTGTGTGGAGGCTGTTCTCTCTACTGTCCTGTGTGGAGGCTGTTCTCTCTACTGTCCTGTGTGGAGGCTGTTCTCTCTACTGTCCTGTGTGGAGGCTGTTCTCTCTACTGTCCTGGATGGAGGCTGTTCTCTTCTACTGTCCTGTGTGGAGGCTGTTCTCTCTACTGTCCTGTGTGGAGGCTGTTCTCTCTACTGTCCTGTGTGGAGGCTGTTCTCTCTACTGTCCTGTGTGGAGGCTGTTCTCTCTACTGTCCTGTGTGGAGGCTGTTCTCTCTACTGTCCTGTGTGGAGGCTGTTCTCTCTACTGTCCTGTGTGGAGGCTGTTCTCTCTACTGTCCTGTGTGGAGGCTGTTCTCTCTACTGTCCTGTGTGGAGGCTGTTCTCTCTACTGTCCTGTGTGGAGGCTGTTCTCTCTACTGTCCTGTGTGGAGGCTGTTCTCTCTACTGTCCTGGATGGAGGCTGTTCTCTCTACTGTCCTGGATGGAGGCTGTTCTCTCTACTGTCCCGGGTGGAGGCTGTTCTCTCTACTGTCCTGTGTGGAGGCTGTTCTCTCTACTGTCCTGTGTGGAGGCTGTTCTCTCTACTGTCCTGTGTGGAGGCTGTTCTCTCTACTGTCCTGTGTGGAGGCTGTTCTCTCTACTGTCCTGTGTGGAGGCTGGTCTCTCTACTGTCCTGTGTGGAGGCTGTTCTCTCTACTGTCCTGTGTGGAGGCTGTTCTCTCTACTGTCCTGTGTGGAGGCTGTTCTCTCTACTGTCCTGTGTGGAGGCGGTTCTCTCTACTGTCCTGTATGGAGGCTGTTCTCTCTACTGTCCTGGATGGAGGCTGTTCTCTCTACTGTCCTGTGTGGAGGCTGTTCTCTCTACTGTCCTGTGTGGAGGCTGTTCTCTCTACTGTCCCGGATGGAGGCTGTTCTCTCTACTGTCCTGTGTGGAGGCTGTTCTCTCTACTGTCCTGTGTGAAAGCTGTTCTCTCTACTGTCCTGTGTGGAGGCTGTTCTCTCTACTGTCCTGTGTGGAGGCTGTTCTCTCTACTGTCCTGTGTGGAGGCTGTTCTCTCTACTGTCCTGTGTGGAGGCTGTTCTCTCTACTGTCCTGTGTGGAGGCTGTTCTCTCTACTGTCCCGTATGGAGGCTGTTCTCTCTACTGTCCTGTGTGGAGGCTGTTCTCTCTACTGTCCTGGATGGAGGCTGTTCTCTCTACTGTCCTGTGTGGAGGCTGTTCTCTCTACTGTCCTGTGTGGAGGCTGTTCTCTCTACTGTCCTGTGTGGAGCTGTTCTCTCTACTGTCCTGTGTGGAGGCTGTTCTCTCTACTGTCCTGGATGGAGGCTGTTCTCTCTACTGTCCCGGGTGGAGGCTGTTCTCTCTACTGTCCTGTGTGGAGGCTGTTCTCTCTACTGTCCTGTGTGGAGGCTGTTCTCTCTACTGTCCTGTGTGGAGGCTGTTCTCTCTACTGTCCTGTGTCCTGTGTGGAGGCTGTTCTCTCTAACTGTCCTGTGTGGAGGCTGTTCTCTCTACTGTCCTGTGTGGAGGCTGTTCTCTCTACTGTCCTGTGTGGAGGCTGTTCTCTCTACTGTCCTGTGTGGAGGCTGTTCTCTCTACTGTCCCGTATGGAGGCTGTTCTCTCTACTGTCCTGTGTGGAGGCTGTTCTCTCTACTGTCCTGTGTGGAGGCTGTTCTCTCTACTGTCCCGTATGGAGGCTGTTCTCTCTACTGTCCTGTGTGGAGGCTGTTCTCTCTACTGTCCTGGATGGAGGCTGTTCTCTCTACTGTCCTGTGTGGAGGCTGTTCTCTCTACTGTCCTGTGTGGAGGCTGTTCTCTCTACTGTCCCGGATGGAGGCTGTTCTCTCACTGTCCTGCATGGAGGCTGCTCCTCTCTGTGTGGAGGCTGTCCTGTCCTGGAGGCTGTTCTCTCTACTGTCCTGTGTGGAGGCTGTTCTCTCTACTGTCCTGTGTGGAGGCTGTTCCCTCTACTGTCCTGTGTGAGGCTGTTCTCTCTACTGTCCTGGATGGAGGCTGTTCTTCTACTGTCCTGTGTGGAGCTGTTCTCTCTATTGTCCTGTGTGGAGGCTCACTGTCCTGTGTGGAGGCTGTTCTCTCTACTGTCCTGTGGGAGGCTGTTCTTCTACTGTCCTGGATGGAGGCTGTTCTTCTACTGTCCTGATGCAGGTTGCTCTCCACTGTCCCAGCATGTTCTTCTACTGTCCCAGTGGAGGCTGTTTCCTCATTGTCCTGTGGAGGCTGTTCTCTTCTACTGTCCTGTGTGGAGGCTGTTCTCTACTGTCCTGTGGAGGTCACTGTCCTGTGTGGAGGCTGTTCCTTCTACTGTCCTGTGGGAGGCTGTTCTCCTACTGTCCTGTGTGGAGGCTGTTCTCTCTACTGTCCTGTGTGGAGGATGTTCTCTCTACTGTCCTGTGTGGAGGCTGTTCTCTCTACTGTCCTGTGTGGAGGCTGTTCTCTCTACTGTCCTGTGTGGAGGCTGTTCTCTCTACTGTCCTGTGGAGGCTGTTCTTTACTGTCCTGTGTGGAGGCTGCTCCCTCTACTGTCCTGATGTGGAGGCTGTTCTCTCTACTGTCCTGTGTGGAGGCTGTTCTCTCTACTGTCCTGGATGGAGGCTGTTCTTTCTACTGTCCTGTGTGGAGGCTGTTCTTCTACTGTCCTGTGTGGAGGCTGTTCTCTCTACTGTCCTGTGTGGAGGCTGTTCTCTCTACTGTCCTGTGTGGAGGCTGTTCTCTCTACTGTCCTGGATGGAGGCTGTTCTCTCTACTGTCCTGTGTGGAGGCTGTTCTCTCTACTGTCCTGTGTGGAGGCTGTTCTCTCTACTGTCCTGTGTGAGGCTGTTCTCTCTACTGTCCTGTGTGAGGCTGTTCTCTCTACTGTCCTGTGTGGAGGCTGTTCTCTCTACTGTCCTGGATGGAGGCTGTTC
>NW_027016209.1:0-10264 GCF_036934945.1 Oncorhynchus masou masou | reverse complement strand
CAGCTTGCCCCTCTCCATATTATGTGTTAAAAGCTTTAAAACAAAGCTTCATTAGTGTCCAACAAGCTTTCTCTGTCCTTAACCTTTGTTGTGAACACCTCCAAAAAACAAAGGTCATGTGGTTTGCTGAGAAGAATGCCCTCTCCCCCACAGGTGTGATTAGCCACTCTCTGAGGGTTTAGAGCTGGAGGTAGATCTCCAAAAAGTACGATATTTGTCCTCATGTGCAGTTGCAAACAGTAGTCTGGGCTTTTTCATGGCAGTTTTGGAGCAGTGGCTTCTTCCTTGCTGAGCAGCTTTTCAGGTTATATCGTCATAGGACTAGTTTAACTGTGGATATAGATACTTTTGTACCTGTTTCCTCCGGCATCTTCACAAGATCCTTTGCTGTTGTTCTGGGATTAGTACGCTCATCTCTAGAGACAGAACGCTGCCTCCTTCCTGAGCGGTATGACGGCTGATTGGTCCCATGGTGTTTACACTTGCGTACTATTGTTTTTACAGATGAACGTGGTACCTTCAGGCGTTTAGAAATTGTTCAGGGATGAACCAGACTTGTGGAGGTCTACAACTTTTTTCTGAGGTCTTGGCTGATTTATTTTGATTTTCCCACTGAGTTTGATGATAGGCCATGGAATACATCCACAGGTACACCCTCCAATTGACTCAGATGATGTCAATTAGCCTATCAGAAGCTTACAAAGCCATGACATCATTTTCTGGAATTTTTCAAGCTGTTTAAAGGCACAGTCAACTTAGTGTATGTGAACTTCTGACCCACTGGAATTGCGATACAGTGAATTATAAGTGAAATAATCTGTCTGTAAACAATTGTTGGAAAAATTACTTGTCATGCACAAAGTAGATGTCCTAATCGACTTGCCAAAACTATAGTTTGTTCACAAAAAATTTGTGGACTGGTTGAAAAACGAGTTTTAACTTCTTGAAACTCCCCATCCCGGATCCGGGTTTGTGACTAAAGCCTCAGGCTCATTAGCATAACGCAACGTTAACGATTTCTGAAAATCGCAAATAAAATGAAAATAATGCATCTGCTCTCAAGCTTAGCCTTTTCTTAACAACACTGTCATCTCAGATTTTCAAAATATGCTTTTGAACCATAGAAATGGACTAATTTGTGTAAGAGTATGCAAAGCTAGCATAGCATTTTGAGTAGCATTTAGCACGCAACATTTTCACAAAAACCAGATAACCAAATAAATAAAATCATTTACCTTTGAAGAGCTTCTGATGTTTTCAATGAGGAGACTCTCAGTTACATACCAAATGCGCAGTTTTTCCTGAAAGCGTCTGTGTGTAGGAGAAATCGTTCCGTTTTCTACATTGCGTCTGGCTACCGAAACGAACCAAAAATTCAGTCACCTACAACATAAAACTTTTTCCGGATTAACTACATAATATCGACCGAAACATGGCAAACGTTGTTTGGAATCAATCCTCAAGGTGTTTTTTCACATATCTCTTCATTGATATGCAGTTCGTGGAAGCTTGCTTTCCTCTCTGTATCGCATGGAAAAATACTGGCAGGTGACTTTTATGCACTAATTTCGGCGCAGGACACCGGGCGGACACCTGGTAAATGTGGTCTCTTATGGTCAATCTTCCAATGATCTGCCTACAAATACGTCACAATGCTGCAGACACCTTGGGGAAACGACAGAAAGGGCAGGCTCATTCCTCTCGCATTTACAGCCACATAAGGAGACAATGGAAAACAGAGCCTCAAAAATCCTTGTCATTTCCTGGATGCCATCTCATCTTGGTTTTGCCTGAAGCTCACGTTCTAGGGCACGCACAGAGAATATCTTGGTATTTCTGGACACGTCAGAGTGTTTTCTTTCGAATGCTATCAATTATATGCATAGTCGAGCATCTTTTTGTGTCAAAATATCTTGTTTAAAACGGGAACGTTTTTCATCCAAAAATGAAGTAGCGCCCCCATAGATGTAAGAGGTTAATGACTCCAACCTAAGTGTCTGTAAACTTCCGACTTCAACTGTATCAACGCTACAGGCTAAAGTTAAATCTAGACTTGGTTTCCTCTATCGCAATCACTCCTCTTTCAACACAGCTGCCAAACTAACCTTGATTCAGATCACCATCCTACCCATGCTAGATTACGGAGACAAAATTTATAGATTGGTAGGTAAGGGTGCTCGAGCGGCAAGATGTTCTTTACCATTCGGCCATCAGGTTTGCCACCAATGCTCCTTATAGGACACATCACTGCACTCTATACTCCTCTGTAAACTGGTCATCTCTGTATACCTGTCGCAAGAACCACTGGATGATGCGTATTTATAAAACCCTTAGGCATCACTCCACCCTATCTGAGATATCTACTGTCGCCCTCATCCTCCACATACAACACCCGTTGGTCCCCAAAGCACACACATCACAGGAATCAATAACATATCATTTTTTACACTTCAGTGCAGCTTTTGACATTATCGATCATAGTCTGCTGCTGGAAAAACGTATATGTTAAACTAGTCCTATGTGGATAAAGAGTTACTTGTCTAACAGAACACAGAGGGTGTTCTTTAATGGAAGCCTCTCATACATAATCCAGGTAGAAGCAGGAATTCCCCAGGGTAGCTGTTTAGGCCCCTTGCTTTTTTCAATATTTACCAATGACATGCTTTGAGTAAAGCCAGTGTGTCTATGTATACGGATGACTCAACACTATACACGTCAGCTACTACAGCGACTGAAATGACTGCAATACTTAACAAAGAGCTGCAGTTAGTTTCGAATGGGTAGCAAGGAAAGAGTTATTCCTAAATATTTCCAAAACTAAAAGCATTGTATTTGGGACAAAACATTTACTAAACCCTAAACCTCAACTACATCTCGTAATGAATAATGTGGAAATTGAGCAAGTTGAGGTGACTAAACTGCTCTGAGTAACCCTGGATTGTAAACTGTCATGGTCAAAACATATTGATACAACAGTAGCTAAAATGGGGAGATTTCTGTCCATAATAATGCTCTGCACTGCCTTCTTAACAGCATTATCAATAAGGCAGGTCCTACAGGCCCTGGTTTTGTCGCACCTGGACTACTGTTCAGTCGTGTGGTCAGGTGCCACAAAGTGAGACTTGGGAAAATTGCAGTTGGCTCAGAACAGGGCAGCACGGCCTTAAAAGTACACAGAGAGCTAACATTAATGACATGCATGTCAATCTCTCATGGCTCAAAGTGGAGGAGAGATTAACTTCATCATTTCTTGTTTTTGTAACATGCTGACCACACCGCTCGCGTCACATGTGCGAGTGTTGCAAAATAAATGTACACATACATGTTATTCAATCATTGCACCCATACTGCTAGCGTGTGTCAACGAGTGTCTGCATTGCCAAGCGCTAAAATAGAAGTCAGTTCTGTTTCTGACACTGAACACAGTGCAAGTCCTGCCTCTCCCATCTCCTCATTGGTTTATAGAACCAGATACCCATGTGCCATCTCCTCATTGGTTATACAAACACGGGTGATTGAAAGACGAACTGAGGTCGGTCGTGATAATACACCTTATTATGAAAGTTAGATGCCAATCGCCACATAAAGTCCAAAGAAGATAAAGCCTGGAAGGAGGAGAGATGACTAGAAAAGGTTAGAAAAGTGGTGCGTGTGTATGTATTCACCCCTTTTGCTATAAAGCCCCTAAATAAGATCTGGTGCAACCAATTACCTTCAGAAGTCACATAATTATTTTAATAAAGTCCATCTGTGTGCAATCTAAGTGTCACACGATCTGTCACATGATCTCAGTATATATACCTGTTCTGAAAGGCCCCAGTGTCTGCAACACCACTAAGCAAGGGGCACCACCAAGCAATCAGCACCATGAAGACCAAGGAGCTCTCCAAACAGGACAGGGACATAGTTGTGGAAAAGTACAGATCAGGGTTGGGTTATAAAAAATATCAGAAACTTTGAACATCCCACGGAGCACCATTAAATCCATTATTTCAAAATGGAAAGAATATGGCACCAAAACAAACCTGCCAAGGGATGGCCGCCACCAAAACTCACGGACCGGGCAAGGAGGGCATTAATCAGAGAGGAAACAAAGAGACCAAAGATGACCCTGAAGGAGCTGCTCCACAGCGGATGTTGGAGTATCTGTCTATAGGACCATTTTAAGCCATACACTCCACAGAGCTGGGCTTTACGGAAGAGTGTCAGTGTCAGTCTTGGAATGGCTGAGTCAAAGCCCAGACCTCAATCCAATTGAGAATCTGTGGTATGACTTAAAGATTGCTGTACACCAGCGGAACCCATCCAACTAGAAGGAACTGGAGCAGTTTTGCCTTGAAGAATGGGAAAAAATCCCAGTGGCTAGATGTGCCAAGCTTATAGAGACATACCCCAAGAGACTTGCAGCTGTAACTGCTGCGAAAGGTGGATCTACTAAGTATTGACTTGGGGGGGGTGAATAGTTATGCACACTCAAGTTTTCTGTTTTTTTGTCTTATTTCTTGTTTGTTTCACAATGAAAAATATGTTGCATCTTGAAAGTGGTAGACATGTTGTGTACATTAAATGATACAAACCCCCCAAAAATCTATTTTAATTCCAGGTTGTAAGGCAACAAAAAAAATGCCAAGGGGGGTGAATACTTTCACATGCCACTGTATTTCAACCTGCGTGTCATGATCGTGTTTGGCGTGGGGTGGACAAAATCAATTTGTGCACGATGGCACGCGTCCAGTTTTGGCATGGCGTAAGAGGTGTTGACAAGCTGAATGTACCTAGCTGTCTGTTTAAAAAGCTAGCACACAGCTCGGACAACCATGCATACCCCACAAGACATGCAACCAGAGGTCTCTTCACAGTCCTCAAGTCCAGAACAGACTATGGGAGGCACACAGTACTACATAGAGCCATGACTACATGGAACTCTATTCCACATCAGGTAACTGATGCAAGCATTAGAATCAGATTTAAAAAGCAGGTACAAATACACCTTATGAAACAGTGGGGACTGTGAAGCAACACAAACATAGGCACAGACACATGCAAGATAACATACGCACTATACACACACATGGGTTTTGTGTTGTAGATATGAGGTAGTGGAGTAGGGGCCTGAGGGCACACACTTAGTGTGTTGTGAATTCTGTCATGAATGTATTGTAATGTTCTTCAAATTGTATAACTGCCTTAATTTTGCATGACCCCAGGAAGAGTAGCTGCTGCCTTGGCTAATGGGGATCCATAATGAATACAACTACAAATCTACACTGATTGGAGTAGATTTAACAAGTGACATGTTTGACTGTGCGGCTGCCCGGGCCTAATATCTGCAGAACTGTGACACAGGGGCTCTCATAAAACAGGGCCATTGTGGTGTGACTGCACTGCTGTGGTCCCCAGTAAGAAAGAATGTACTCCCATTGTTCAATGAGTACATTGTTAAGCTGGATTGCGTACCGTTGCAGATTTCAGAACCATTCTCTCTGCTCTAGAGTGTAGCTAGACCTCACCCTTTGTTCCTCTCCCTCTCTCTCACTCCCTCCCTTCCTCTCACTCGTTCTGTCTTCGGTCGAGCCAACAGTGGGATGATCTAGTGTTCTCTGAGACAAATGAAGGAGGTTGACTTCCAGGAAAGTCCAATGTGGCATAAGGAGGGTGACTGAGTTTCAGACATGTTGGAACATACAGTATTCTGTCTAGAACATACAGTATTCTATCTAGAACATACAGTATCGTGTCTGGAACATACAGTATTCTGTCTAGAACATACAATAACAGTATAGTGTCTGGAACATATAGTAACATACAGTATAGTGTCTGGAACATACAGTAACATACAGTATCGTGTCTGGAACATACAGTATAGTGTCTGGAACATACAGTAACATACAGTATAGTGTCTGGAACATACAGTAACATACAGTATCGTGTCTGGAACATACAATAACAGTATAGTGTCTGGAACATATAGTAACATACAGTATAGTGTCTGGAACATACAGTAACATACAGTATTGTGTCTGGAACATACAGTATAGTGTCTGGAACATACAGTATAGTGTCTGGAACATACAATAACATACAGCATAGTGTCTGGAACATACAGTATAGTGTCTGGAACATACAATAACATACAGTATAGTGTCTGGAACATACAGTATAGTGTCTGGAACATACAGTAACATACAGTATAGTGTCTGGAACATATAGTAACATACAGTATCGTGTCTGGAACATACAGTATTCTGTCTAGAACATACAATAACAGTATAGTGTCTGGAACATATAGTAACATACAGTATAGTGTCTGGAACATACAGTAACATACAGTATCGTGTCTGGAACATACAGTATAGTGTCTGGAACATACAGTAACATACAGTATAGTGTCTGTAACATACAGTAACATACAGTATAGTGTCTGGAACATACAGTAACATACAGTATAGTGTCTGGAACATATAGTAACATACAGTATAGTGTCTGGAACATACAGTAACATACAGTATAGTGTCTGGAACATACAGTAACATACAGTATCGTGTCTGGAACATACAGTAACATACAGTATAGTGTCTGGAACATACAGTAACATACAGTATAGTGTCTGGAACATCCAGTAACATACAGTATAGTGGCTGGAACATACAGTAACATACAGTATCGTGTCTGGAACATAGAGTAACATACAGTATAGTGTCTGGAACATACAATAACATACAGTATAGTGTCTGGAACATCCAGTAACATACAGTATAGTGTCTGGAACATACAGTATAGTGTCTGGAACATACAGTAACATACAGTATAGTGTCTGGAACATACAGTAACATACAGTATAGTGTCTGGAACATACAATAACATACAGTATAGTGTCTGGAACATACAGTATAGTATCTGGAACATACAATAACATACTGGTTTTGTCATTAATCCTCTTTTTTGTATTAATTGTTTTTCATATAGGTTCAAGCATATAGGCAGAATAAACAGCATTGGACAACAGGTTTTCACATGATATTCAATAAAACAATGTATATTCATAACGCTGTCAGATAATTCCATATTGGCTAAATGCCCCCAATAACTCAGGTTAATAATTCCTCAGTTTAAATAGGTCAGGTTCAGGATTAGAGCCAGCGGGGGAGGCGGGGGTCTGGAGCAGATAAACTATCTACACCTTCCTGTGTTCTCTTCTCAACTAAGTGATTATGTTATTAGATGAACACCTCTAGCACTGAGTGGTCTACTGCACCCAACACTAGGATGGTTAGAGCACTCACAAAGACCTGTGTAGAAAACCCTGTTCTATACTGACCCTGGAGGCTAGGGGTCTGGTTAGAGCACTCACAAAGACCTATGTAGAAAGCCCTGTTCTCTACTGACCCTGGAGGCTAGGGGTCTGGTTAGAGCACTCACAAAGACCTGTGTAGAAAACCCTGTTCTCTACTGATCCTGGAGGCTAGGGGTCTGGTTAGAGCACTCACAAAGACCTGTGTAGAAAACCCTGTTCTCTACTCTCCCTGGTGGCTAGGGGTCTGGTTAGAGCACTCACAAAGACCTGTGTAGAAAACCCTGTTCTCTACTGACCCTGGAGGCTAGGGGTCTGGTTAGAGCACTCACAAAGACCTGTGTAGAAAACCCTGTTCTCTACTGACCCTGGAGGCTAGGGGTCTGGTTAGAGCACTCACAAAGACCTGTGTAGAAAACCCTGTTCTCTACTGACCCTGGAGGCTAGGGGTCTGGATGAAAATAATGAAATATCACTTTTTCCATCAATACCGATAAATAAAAAATCAACTACACTTCTTTATTGCTATTAGTTCTATGATAATATATAATAAAATATACAGTGCCTTGCGAAAGTATTCGGCCCCCTTGAACTTTGCGACCTTTTGCCACATTTTGCCACACTTCCATTTCAATATTATCGCTTGCACAGTGCTCCTTGGGATGTTTAAAGCTTGGGAAATCTTTTGTATCCAAATCCGGCTTTAAACTTCTTCACAACAGTATCCCGGACCTGCCTGATGTGTTCCTTGTTCTTCATGATGCTCTCTGCGCTTTTAACGGACCTCTGAGACTATCACAGTGCAGGTGCATTTATACGGAGACTTGATTACACACAGATGGATTGTATTTATCATCATTAGTCATTTAGGTCAACATTGGATCATTCAGAGATCCTCACTGAACTTCTGGAGAGAGTTTGCTGCACTGAAAGTAAAGGGGCTGAATAATTTGCACGCCCAATTTTTCAGTTTTTGATTTGTTAAAAAAGTTTGAAATATCCAATAAATGTCGTTCCACTTCATGATTGTGTCCCACTTGTTGTTGATTCTTCACAAAAAAATACAGTTTTATATCTTTATGTTTGAAGCCTGAAATGTGGCAAAAGGTTGCAAAGTTCAAGGGGGCCGAATACTTTCGCAAGGCACTGTATGCCATTTAAATAATAATAATAATAATAATATGATGATGATAATGATGACTAGGCATGAAGACCTGTTGATTGCAACATATCTATTGGTCTTTAGGCGACATAGAACACTGTACACGAATGTACAGTGGAAGACTGCTTCCATTGAGTCACAAAGCCCTTGATAGTGACCACCACCACCACCACACTGTAATGTATATGCTGTACTCACTGTACCATTACAGTGGCCTGTGTTCCATGTACATAGAGCTGCATAGACCCATCCTCACCAAGGATTCATCTCCAGCAAGAACCAGTGAAGAAATGGTGGTATTGAATTCCACAGAGCTGGGTTGGATAAGAGTCCATGTAAATAGGTGAAGAAGGGTCTCCAGTTTGAAGTGCTTGGTTCCAATCAGACACCCACTACTAGTTTTGAAACCTGAAAGCTCTCCATTTATAGGCCGGTCATCTGGGGTTACCATGGAGAAGACATGGTGTCAACCTGCCTCTGCCCTCTCCGTTCAATCAGATTAAATATGACCATCAGAGAAGGAAATGAATCCTCTGGGATTACATCAGGACATTCAGTATGGCTGGTGGCTAGCCTAAAGGACAGACTGTTTGGAAATGGAGGGTTTTAGGGAGGCTGGTTGAATACAAAACAACTCCCACATTAACACACATACTGTATGCAGATGAACTATGGTATCTTCGTGATCATCAGCATTTAGCTAGTCATAGAGAGTCTGAACAAAAGAGTCATTCTACAGACAAGGACTATTTCTTTGATGCCTCCAGTATTGAAGGAGTATCAGTGTCCTGGATTAGACACTTAATTTAACCCTGACAATACAGCCATCAGGCCAAACGGCAGGGGGGAGTTCACACTCCTTCAATAGACTGGGATTGGGAAAAATGATCACATCACGTACACACACACACACACACACACACAAACACACATCATGAACACAAACCGGTGTGTAACTGCAAACACATGCAAAATGGGTTCGGCTTCACACACACTAACACAAACAATACATTTAAAAAAACAATTTTAATGTGGAAAAAAAAAAAAAAAATAGCTACATATCGCAATATTAACTATTTTCTGCTAGGTAGCGGTAGCTAACGCTAGTCGGCTGTACCTGCGACAAAATTCTGGTATTTTTCATCCTGATCATTGTAGTTCATTACCATGTTTCTGCGCTGAACTAGTTTGAATTTTGTTTAGTGAAAACTACAACTCCCTTCAGCAATTCAATCTATAGATTGTCCATTTTCTTTTTAAATAGTGAGCCATGTTTTTAGCACTTTATAGCGCTAAGTGATTAATCAAAATGTTGCTTATTTCTGGGTTATTAAACAACTAATTGACAGACATCGATTCAATTACTTGAATTCCATTTATTATAAAACATTTTGTGAGCTCAACACACCATTGACAAGAGAAATCAACTCAAGAACTATGTGGAACAGTGAGCTGAAGGGAATTGTAGTTTTCACTAAACAAAATTCAAACTAGTTCAGCGCAGAAACATGGTAATGAACTACAATGATCAAAATACATTGTGCCTATTCTTCCCCGACCCGGACAGAGGCGGATAAACACACAGACTGTGAGACTGCATGAGAAAGGAATGTACACAACGACAAGAGGGATAAAGACAGCTGGTGAGGTAGCTCCTGCCAATTGATTGTTGTAGTAGTTCCTGAGTGGCGCAGCGTCTAAGGCACAGCATCTCAGTGCAAGAAGTAGAAGTCGGACAATTATTATTTTTCAACGCCGATACCGATACTGAATATTGGAGGACCAAAAAAAGCCGATACCGATTAAATCGG
>NW_027016208.1:0-10264 GCF_036934945.1 Oncorhynchus masou masou | reverse complement strand
GGTACAAATCTGTCGTTCTGCCCCTGAACAAGCAGTTAACCCACTGTTCCTAGGCCGTCATTGAAAATAAGAATTTGTTCCTAACTGACTTGCCTGGTTAAATAAAGGTTAAAAAAAAATGGTTTAAGTCGATTTGTTATTAACAGGCTAGCAATGATCTCCCTCCATCCTAGCTAGCAAACAAACAAACAAACAAAACCAGCCAACATGTCTATTGTTTGGTGTTGTTGGAATGGTGTATGCTAGCTACATGCAATAGCAAGGCAACCGCAACAAAGTCTAAACAAAGCCAGCTACAAAGGGACAGGTAGCAAGCTACGTTGGTAGCTAATGGTCATGTAGCTATGGACAGATGGTTTTGGCAGTCACTAGTCTACCTAAAAACGCCTTCATAGCAAGTTCAACAATTAACTAACCTGAAAAGACCAAACGGCTTGCAATCCGCTGCCAGAGAGTGACTTTATGTCTCTGTGGGAATACTGGTGACAAGATATATCAAGATATATCATAGAGAACTGAGCTCTCCTTCACTAGAGTTTATGATCTCCTCCTGGTTATCGCTCCATGATTTCGGTGCTATTTGGACAAAAAATGTAAACATGCCTTGTAGCTACTTGTCTATCTTGCAGAGAAATGGTCCACTGTGTCCTCCTGAAGCAAGAGCTGCCCTAGCTATTTAAATATGGCACACTGGGAAAGTTACCCATTTTCTTCCTCTCGTTGATCTCCTCGCATTATCTGATTGGCTCAGAGTAGAAATGTCTGTAGCTGACGGGGAAACCGATTCTCCATGTAAAAATGCTAGAACATTTTTGTTAGTCAGGCACTATCAGAGGGTGGTCCCCAAAACACACGTAGTCAGCAAGCGAACGAATGTCAGATGAACGCCAGATGACCGGCAGATCAACATTCGGTGCGGTGTGTGTGTGTGGTCGAGTTTTTGCACCTAAATGGTACTACGATTAGTACTTTTAATTCACACTTTGTTTTACCCACAGAATTTTAATAAATTATAAGATAAATGACTGCCTTAGTGGAGCACGTGATAACACCTTTGATTGGGATCCGTTTCCTGTTTGTGGGTGTTTGAAGGATCTACGTTTATAAGTGCCACTGCATTGAGCATAGCCATTACACTTGTAGTTTCCATCCGGTAGGGGTGCAAATATTTTGGGAGGTGGTAAATCAGAGTTTACCAGTTGATCTCTGAGGTTTCTGCCCCACGGAGAATACGACCAAGGGAGGGTCCGGAAACACATTACCGATACCGTCCATCGGATCTAAGAATGTGCCAATGTTTGTGAAAAATTCCCTTAATTTGTTCAGAGCTCTTTGAATAGCGGGTAGTTAGAATGCAAGAATGCTTATTTTTGCGAGACTGACCTTGAAAGAGATCATGTCTCGGTTTGTTTCAAATTTTCTCAGTGGCGGTATTATTCTGACCATTTTTGTACCCCCTCTCTTTGAATTTTATTTGCGTGTCAGTGAGGTGCTTGCTAGCAGAGTAGAAACACCTGTTTAGATGAGGTGCTTGCTGAGGCAGAGTAGAAACACCTGTTTAGGTGGAGGCGCTTGCTAGCAGAGTAGAAACACCTGTTTAGATGAGGTGCTTGCTAGCAGAGTAGAACACCTGTTTAGGTGAGGTGCTTGCTAGCAGAGTAGAACACCTGTTTAGGTGAGGTGCTTGCTAGCAGAGTAGAACACCTGTTTAGGTGAGGTGCTTGCTAGCAGAGTAGAACACCTGTTTAGGTGAGGTGCTTGCTAGCAGAGGTAGAACACCTGTTTAGGTGAGGTGCTTGCTAGCAGAGTAGAACACCTGTTTAGGTGAGGTGCTTGCTAGCAGAGTAGGAACACCTGTTTAGGTGAGGTGCTTGCTAGCAGAGTAGAACTACCTGTTTAGGTGAGTGTGCTTGCTAGCAGAGTAGAACACCTGTTTAGGTGAGGTGCTTGCTAGCAGAGTAGAACACCTGTTTAGTTGAGGTGCTTGCTAGCAGAGTAGAACACCTGTTTAGGTGAGGTGCTTGCTAGCAGAGTAGAACCTGTTTAGGTGAGGAGCTTGCTAGCAGAGTAGAAACACCCGTTTAGTTGAGGTGCTTGCTAGCAGAGTAGAAACACCTGTTTAGGTGAGGTGCTTGCTAGCAGAGTAGAAACACCTGTTTAGATGAGGTGCTTGCTAGCAGAGTAGAAACACCCGTTTAGGTGAGGCGCTTGCTAGCAGAGTAGAAACACCCGTTTAGTTGAGGTGCTTGCTAGCAGAGTAGAAACACCCGTTTAGTTGAGGTGCTTGCTAGCAGAGTAGAACACCCGTTTAGGTGAGGTGCTTGCTAGCAGAGTAGAACACCTGTTTAGGTGAGGTGCTTGCTAGCAGAGTAGAACTTACCTGTTTAGGTGAGGTGCTTGCTAGCAGAGTAGAACACCTGTTTAGGTGAGGTGCTTGCTAGCAGAGTAGAACACCTGTTTAGGTGAGGTGCTTGCTAGCAGAGTAGAACACCTGTTTAGGTGAGGTGCTTGCTAGCAGAGTAGAACACCTGTTTAGGTGAGGTGCTTGCTAGCAGAGTAGAACACCTGTTTAGGTGAGGTGCTTGCTAGCAGAGTAGAACTACCTGTTTAGTTGAGGTGCTTGCTAGCAGAGTAGAACACCTGTTTAGGTGAGGTGCTTGCTAGCAGAGTAGAACCTGTTTAGGTGAGGAGCTTGCTAGCAGAGTAGAAACACCTGTTTAGTTGAGGTGCTTGCTAGCAGAGTAGAAACACCTGTTTAGGTGAGGTGCTTGCTAGCAGAGTAGAAACACCTGTTTAGATGAGGTGCTTGCTAGCAGAGTAGAAACACCTGTTTAGGTGAGGCGCTTGCTAGCAGAGTAGAAACACCCGTTTAGTTGAGGTGCTTGCTAGCAGAGTAGAAACACCCGTTTAGTTGAGTGCTTGCTCGCTAAACAGGTCTCCGCTAGCAAGCACCTCACCTAAACAGGTGTGCGTTTCTTTTCCCTCCAGGCCCCTATTGTTCACATTTCCCTGAGACTCTTTAGAGCCTGGCTGCCAAAATAAATGCTGCCAGTGCTAAGTGTTAAAGATAGATGGGTATAGACTAGAGGTCGACCGATTATGATTTTTCAACTCCGATACCGATTATTGGAGGACTTAAAAAAAGCAGATACCGATTTAATAGTCCGATTTAAAAAATATATATATATATATATATATTTTTGTAATAATGACAATTACAACAATACTGAATGAACACCTAGTTTAACTTAATATAATACATCAATAAAAATTTATTTGGCCTAAATAATGAAACTTGTCTGACTTGGTTTAAATAATGCAAAAACAAAGTTTTGGAGAAGTAAAGTGCACAGCCATGTAAAAGCTCCTTGCCCAGAACATGAGAACATATGAAAGTTGGTGGTTCTTTAAATATGAGCCTTCAATATTCCAAGGTAAGAGGTTTTAGGTTGTAGTTAATATAGTATTTATAGACCTATTTCTCTCTATACCATTTTGAATTTCATATGCCTTTTGACTATTGGATGTTCTTATAGGCACTATAGTATTGCCAATGTAACAGTATAGCCCCGTCCCTCTCCTCGACCCTACCTGGGCTCGAACCAGGAACACATAGACAACAGCCACACGCAGCGTTACCCATCGCTCGGGGGAATAACTATCAAGTCTCATAGCGAGTGAAGTTTGAAAAGCTGGCTAGCGCGTTTAACTAGCTAGCCATTTCACATCGGTTACACGAGCCATTAGGTTGATAGGCTTGAAGTCATAAACAGCGCTGTGCTTGCGAAGAGCTGCTGGAAAAATGCACGAAAGTGCTGTTTGAATGAATGCTTACGAGCCTGCTGCTGCCTACCACCGCTCAGTCAGACTGCTCTATCAAATCATAGACTTGATTATAACATAACACACAGAAATACGAGCCTTCGGTCATTAATATGGTCGAATACAGAAACTATCATTTCGAAAACAAAACGTTTAGTATTTCAGTGAAATACGGAGCCGTTCAGTATTTTATCTAACGGGTGGCATCCTGGTCTAAATATTCTTGTTACATTGCAAACAATGTTATGTCATAATTACATAAAATTCTGGCAAATTAGGGTGGCCCAAACTGTTGCATATACACTGACTCTGCATGCAATGATCAAGAGAAGTGACACAATTTCACCTGGTTAATATTGCCTGCTAACCTGGATTTCTTCTTGCTAAATATGCAGGTTTAAAAAATCTATACTTCTGTGTATTGATTTTAAGAAAGGCATTGGTGTTTATGGTTAGGTACACATTGGAGCAACGATACACACCGCATCGATTATATGCAACGAGGACACGCTAGATAAACTAGTAATATCATCAACCATGTGTAGTTAACTAGTGATTATGATTGATTGATTGTTTTTTATAAGATAAGTTTAATGCATTCACGTAACAGGCAGGCTCCTCGTGAGGTGCAATAGAGGCAAGTCGTTAGAGCGTTGGACTAGTTAACTGTAAGGATGCAAGATTGGATCCCCCGAGCTGACAAGGTGAACGTGCTGGTTCTAATCCTGAACAGGCAGTTAACTTAGCGTTCCTAAGCCGTCATTGAAAATAAAAGATATGTTGTAACTGACACTTTCTAGGTAAATAAGAGAATTATATAAAAAAACATATCATATATTTTTACATAATAAGCGAAAACACCCAAAAATACCGATTTCCGGTGTTATGAAAAGTTGAATTCGTCCCATTTAAAATCGGCCATTCCGATTAATCGGTCGACTCTAATTTAGACTAACCAACACAGCTCCTCCATATGACGCACTCTTAAAATTGAGTGTCACACTTTATGAGTTCTATAATATAGTCACAAATACAGTGGGGAGAACAAGTATTTGATAACCTGCAAAATCAAAAGTAACAGTCAGTATCTGGTATGGGCTCCAGCTGCATCATGGAGTACACCAGATTTGCCAGTACTTGCTGTGAGATGTTACCCCACTCTTCCACCCAGGCACCTGCAAGTTCCCAGACATTTCTGTGGGAGAAATGGCCCTAGCCCTCACCCTTTGATCCAACAGGTCCCAGACGTTCTCAATGGGATTGAGATCCGGGCTCTTCGCCAGCCATGGCAGAACACTGACATTCCTGTCTTGCAGGAAATCATGCACAGAACGAGCAGTATGGCTGGTGGCATTGTCATGCTGGGGGTCATGTAAGGATGATCCTGCAGGAATGGTACCACATGAGGGAGGAGGATGTCTTCCCTGTAACGCAGCGTTGAGATTGCCTGCAATGACAACAAGCCCAGTCCGATGATGCTGTGACACAGCGCCCAGACCATGACGGACCCTCCACATCCACAATCGATCCCCGCTCCAGAGTACAGGCCTCAGTGTAACGCTCATTCCTTCGGCGATAAACGCGAATCCAACCATCACCCCTGGTGAGACAAAACCACGACTCGTCGGTGAAGAGCAGTTTTGCCAGTCCTGTCTGGTCCAGAGACGGTGAGTTTGTGCCCATAGGCGACGTTGTTGCCGGTGATGTCTGGTGAGGACCTGCCTTATAACAGGCCAATGAGCCCTCAGTCCAGCCTCTCTTAGCTGGGACAGTCTGAACACTGATAGAGGGATTGTGCATTCCTGGTGTATCTCGGGCAGTTGTTGTTGCCATCCTGTACCTGTCCGACAGGTGTGATGTTTGGATGTGCCGATTCTGTGCAGGTGTTACATGTAGTCTGCCACTGCCAGCACGATCCGCTGTCCGTCCTGTCTCCCTGTGGCGCTGTCCTGGGCGTCTCCCAGTATGGACATTGCAATTTATTGCCCTGGTCACATCTGCAGTCCTCATGCCTTCTTGCAGCATGCCTAAGGCACGTTCACACAGCAAAAAGGGACCATGGGCATCTTTCGTTTGGTGTTTTTCAGAGTCAGTAGAAAGGCCTCTTTAGTGTCCTAAGTTTTCAACTGTGACCTTAATTACCTACCGTCTGTAAGCTGTCCGTGTCTTAACGACCGTTCCACAGGTGCATGTTCATTAGTTGTTTATGGTTCATTGAACAAGCATGGGAAACAGGGTTTTAAGCGCTTTACAATGAAGATCTGTGAAGTTATTTGGATTTTTACTAATTATCTTTGAAAGACACGTCCCTTTTTCAGGACCCGGCCTTTTTTTGCTGAGTTTACTATTTGGCAAAATTGAGTTGATGATGATATAGATCAGCTCATGAATAACGGGGGATGAAGAGGAAACGGTTTAAATATCAAGATATCTTAACAGGGAACAACTCTGTTTCAAAAAAATATACATATCTACTCTCATACCGTTTGTTGATCGGGACATTTCCTACCAAAGCTCTCATATGGAATACAAGACTGCGCAGAGAAGCAGGGGAAATGTTCTAGGCTTATTTTGACATGCAAAGGTGCGACATGCATTGATAATGCAACCTATAGATTAGATCATTTTCACGTGAGACAGGAGTCAGTGTTTTGGGTTTCAGTGGGATCGGGACGATAAGAAAATAGGATCTAGATTCAGCCATATAAGGCTACTATGTGTGTCAGTATGCTTTGTGTTGGTTGTCGTCACGACAGACAAAGATGTAGAGTTAAGCAAACTTTACTAGGCATGTTGTCAACCATGAAATAAGGTAAATATTGGTTTCTGTTTCCTGTGTAACATCAATATTGCTACATGTTCTCTTTTATTTTTTATTTTTACCACAAAAGCTCCACCTAACTTTGGCTTGTATCCATGTCTGCAATAAACTGGAATGTGAACTGAATGTTTGTAATGGCTCTGATTATTATTTTATTTACCTTCACACAGTCTTCCGGTTAATAGGTTTTCGGGTGGCCCTACCAGACCTTGTGTGGGGAGTGTTGATTACATCAGGAGGTGCTTGACCTCAGAGATAAAGACGCAGATTCAGTGAAACAAAATCACATCTGATTGATTATCAAACAAGTCACAGGAGTACAACATGTTCTGATCAGCTAATACGCGAGTAAACTAGAAAAAAGATCATTGTTAGCACTCAACTCAATTTAGCTAGCATTTCCCCAGCCTAATTGTTACCAAATATCCAAACAGGGATTCAGTGAAAACAAATATCTGACATTGATTGATTTATCTTGATGAGACCCTAAGCTTGTCTCAATAGAGTGTGATGGCGCTGTCCCAATAAAAACGGTGCTGAAATGATGATCTAGATGACCACAAATGACTATTTCTTTAAATTAGTATAACGGTTATATATGACTGGGAGTTTCAGTTTCAGCAAGGATTTGATACATGCCTTCAATTGCATTAGCCGACACCAGTTGAAATCAATATAACCTATTGTTTTCTAGTAACCTGGCTTTTAGGGGGGGGGGGGGGGTTCGGCTCATTTAATTTCTTTGATGTCAGACCAGGGCTCAGGCTTCAGCTCACCGGGCTTTGGTCCGACCGGGAATCTAATTTTCAGTTCTGATGAGAACTCTAAACTGCATTCGGGTAGAGTGTGCAGTCCGGCAGTGTCAATAATTCGTGTGCTTTGAATTTATGGGGACTTTGTGTGAAGTGAATACACTAGGCTGAAGGCTTCCATGTGATAACCTGTTTGGATAATGTGCTATTAGATTTTTTGCCAATCTGCTGCACAAGTTGTGTATTCTGTATAATTGCAGGAAAATGTTAGAATTTCCAGGGTCTTGTCGGGAAATGTGAAGAGTGGTCCCGGGACAGTCCCGAGATCCTAGTTACCCATGTTAATCCCTAACTAGTACCGAGTTGATGTGCAGGGGTACGAGATAAATTGAGGTAGAGATGTGCAATGTCTTCAGAAAGTGTGCCTTCAAAGTATTCACACCCGTTGACTTTTTCCACATTTTACAGCCTGAATTTTAAATGGATTCAATTGAGATGGTTACACACAACACCACATAATGTCAAAGTCGAATTGTGTTTTTAGACATTTACATTTTTTTTAATAAAAGATGAAATGTCTTTAGGTTAAGTATTCAACCCCTTTGTAATGGAATGTCTAAATAAGTGCACGAGTAAAAACATGCTTAACAAGTCACATAATAAATTGCATGGACTCTGTGTGAAATAATGTTTAACATGATTTGTTTAATTACTTAATTTCTGTACCCCACACACACAATCTGTAAACTCCCTTGGTCAAGCAGTGAATTTCCAACACAGAATCAACCACAACTACTAGATGGGTCAAAATAAAAAAGCAGCCGTTGAAAATCCCTTTGAGCATGGTAATTAATCACACTGTGGCATCCTTCCTAACTCAGTTGCCAGAGAGGAAGGAAATGGCTCAGGGATTTCACCATGAGGCCAGTTACAGAGTTGAATGGTTGTGATAGGACAAAACTGAGGATGGATCAACAGCAATGTAGTTCATCCACAATACTAACCTCATTGACATAGTAGAAAGAAGGAAGACTTCTGTACAGAATACAAATATTTCTTAACATGCATCTTGTTTGCAACAAGGCACGTAAGTAATACTGCAGAAATGGGGTAAAGCAATTCACTTTTTGTCCTGAATACAAAATGTTGTTTGGGGAAAATCCAATACAACACAAAACTAAGTACCACTGTCCATATTTTCAAGCATAGTGGTGACTGCATCATGTTATGGATATGCTTGTAATTGTTAAGGACTTGGGAGTTTTTCAGGATTCAAAATAAAAGGGAATGGAGCTAAGAACAGACAATATCCTAGAGGATAACCTGGTTGTCTGCTTTCCACCAGACACTGGTAGATTAATTCATCTTTCAGCAGGACAATAACCTAAAACACAAGGCCACATCTACACTAGAGTTGCTTACCAAGAACACAGTGAATGTTCCTGAGTGGCCTAGTTACAGTTCCAGACTTTAAAATCTACTTGAAAATCTATGGCAAGACTTGTGAAAATGGCTGTCTAGTAATAATCACCAACCAACTTGACAGACCTTGAAGAATAATATGCAAATACTGTACAATTCAGGTGTACAAAGCTCTTAGGAAACTTACCCAGAAACACTCGCAACTGTAATCACTGCCAAATGTCATTCTAACATCTACTGGCTCAGGGGTGTGAATACTTATGTAAATTACATATTTCTGTATTCAATTTTCAATAAATTAGCGAACATTTCTAAAAACATGTTTCTCACTGGCATTATGGGGTATTGTGTGAAGATGGGGCGAGAAAATAATTATTTGAATTCATTTTGAATTCAGGCTGCAACAACAAAATGTGGAATAAGTCAAGGGGTATGAACACATTTCGAAGGCACTGTAGGTACGGTACCAGTCAAAAGTTTGGACGCTCCTACTCATTCAAGTTTTTTTTTTTTTTTTTTTTTTTTTACTATTTTCTACATTGTAGAATAATAGTGAAGACATCAAAACTATGAAATAACACATATGGAATCATGTAGTAACCAAGTGTTAAACAAATGTATTTTAGATTCTTCAAAGTAGCCACTTGCCTTGATGACAGCTTTGCACACTCTTGGCATTCTCCTCAACCAGCTTCACCTGGAATACCTTTACAAACAGTCTTGAAGGACTTCTCACATATGCTGGAAAAAGCAGCCAACAAGTTAACTACACCCTTCAGTCCAAACTCATCCCAAACCATCTCAATTGGGATGAGGTCGGGCGATTGTGGAGGCCAGGTCATCCGAGAGGCAGCGCACTCCATCACCCCTTTCTTGGTTGTATAACACTTACACAGCCTGGGAGGTGTGTTTGGTCAATGTCCCGATGAAAAATAAAATGATAGTCCCATTAAACCCAAACCAGATGGGATGGAGTATCACTGCAGAATGTTGTGGTAGCCATGCTGGTTAACTGTGCCTTGAATTCTAAATAAATCACTGGCTTAGTAAGCCGCCTGCAAAGCACCCCCAACAACCATCTTCATCATGCTTCATGGTGGGAACCACACATGCAGAGATCATCCATTCACCTGCTCTGCGTCTCACAAAGACACGGCGGTTTGGAACCAAAAATCTTCAAATTTGGACTTCCAATTTCCGGTCTAATGTCCATTGCTTGTGTTTCTTGGCCCAAGCATGTCTCTTCTTACGATTGGTGTCCTTTAATAGTTGGTTTCTTTGCAGCAATTTGACTGTGAATGCCTGATTCTCGTGAGTCTCCTCTGAACAGTTGATGTTGAGATGTGTCTGTTACCCTGAACTCTGTGAAGCATTTATTTGGGCTGAAATCTGAGGTAGCGGTTAGCTCTAATGAACTTGTCCTCTGGGCAGCAGAGTTAACTCTGGG
>NW_027016207.1:7500-10266 GCF_036934945.1 Oncorhynchus masou masou | reverse complement strand
AGATCTATTTTTTTCCTGAAGTGTGCACTTGTTCACTTCTCTTCATTGATTTAAAAGGAAATGACTGGTATAGATATGAAACTCTCTCTAGCCTATTCCAACTCTAATCCAATGCTTTTACATTTGTGGGGAGTGGTGAACAAATGCACACTTCAGAAAGAGAGATTATTGGGCACAACAAGGGCTCATTTTATTGTGCTTGGAGGTCATTTACTAACCAGCAGAGGGCAGGCTTGATATGAAAACCTCAATTCACCCTGATGTAGAGTAATCTCTATAGACAAAATAAGTGCCCCTTGTCTACTGTTCATTGATAATGTTGTGTCCTGACAGCATCATCGGTATCTTGTCAAAAATGAAAATGCTACCTAATGCTACGTACATTGTCTGTATTGTTTAGGAGAACATTCCCCATGACGGTAGTCAGTGATATATACAATCCATGGCAGACAGAGTGCATCAAAACAGTAAATATTTATATGAGGGAAACACCTAAAACACTGTATTGACAGAGAACATCTATGTAGTGGAGAGATGCTAAACTGCCTTTAAAGATAATAGAAATTTGAGGGGTGACAGACCAAAAAATAAGTGATTTTGACCACTACAGATGTACTACAAAACAGCTAACGACGACTTTGGTTAATATGCCAATATCTTTATGTATTAAGTAGTGAAACCTACGCAACGCTGGACAGTACTCCACTTATTCAGACACTGGAATTACACATAAGATACGTGTCTGTTTTGAACGAAGCCTATCTGCCTGGGAGTGTGTTCCAACTGGCATATAGTGCATTACTCTCTCTCTCTCTCTCTCTCTCTCTCTCTCTCTCTCTGTCTATCTGTCTCTCTCTCTCTCTCTCTCTCTCTCTCTCTCTCTCTCTCTCTCGCTATCTCTCTCGCTCTCTCTCTCTCTCTCTCTCTCTCTCTCTCTCTCTCTCTCTCTGTCTCTCTCTCTCTCTCTCTCTCTCTCTCTCTCTCTGTCTCTCTCTCTTGCTATCTCAATTAAATTCAATTCAAGGGGCTTTATTGGCATGGGAAACATGTGTTAACATTGCCAAAGCAAGTAAGGTAAACAATAAAAAATTAACAGTAGACATCACACATACAGAAGTTTCAAAACAATAAAGACATTACAAATGTCATATTATATATATATATACAGTGTTTTTACAAGGTACAAATTTGAAAGGACACAAGATAAAATAAATAAGCATAGATATGGGTTGTATTTACAATGGTGTTTGTTCCTCACTGGTTGCCCTTTTCTCGTGGCAACAGGTCACAAATCTTGCTGCTCTGATGGCACACTGTGGAATTTCACCCAGTAGATATGGGAGTTTTTCAAAATTGGATTTGTTTTCGAATTCTTTGTGGATCTGTGTAATCTGAGGGAAATATGTCTCTCTAATATGGTCATACATTGGGCAGGAGGTTAGGAAGTGCAGCTCAGTTTCCACCTCATTTTGTGGGCAGTGAGCACATAGCCTGTCTTCTCTTGAGAGCCATGTCTGCCTACGGCGGCCTTTCTCAATAGCAAGGCTATGCTCGCTGAGTCTGTACATAGTCAAAGCTTTCCTTAATTTTGGGTCAGTCACAGTGGTCAGGTATTCTGCCGCTGTGTACTCTCTGTGTAGGGCCAAATAGCATTCTAGTTTGCTCTGTTTTTTTGTTAATTCTTTCCAATGTGTCAAGTAATTATCTTTTTGTTTTCTCATGATTTGGTTGGGTCTAATTGTGCTGCTGTCATGGGGCTCTGTAGGGTGTGTTTGTGTTTGTGAACAGAGCCCCAGGACCAGCTTGCTTAGGGACTCTTCTCCAGGTTCATCTCTCTGTAGGTGATGGCTTTGTTGTGGAAGGTTTGGGAATCGCTTCCTTTTAGGTGGTTATAGAATTTAACAGCTCTTTTCTGGATTTTGGATAATTAGTGGGTATCGGCCTAATTCTGCTCTGCATGCACTATTTGGTGTTCTACGTTGTACACGGAGGATATTTTTTGCAGAATTCTGCGTGCAGAGTCTCAATTTGGTGTTTGTCCCATTTGTAAAGTCTTGGTTGGTGAGCGGACCCCAGACCTCACAACCATAAAGGGCAATGGGCTCTATGACTGATTCAAGTATTTTTAGCCAAATCCTAATTGGTATGTTGAAATTTATGTTCCCTTTTTGATGGCATAGAATGCCCTTCTTGCCTTGTCTCTCAGATCGTTCACAGCTTTGTGGAAGTTACCTGTGGCGCTGATGTTTAGGCCAAGGTATGTATAGTTTTTTGTGTGCTCTAGGGCAACAGTGTCTAGATGGAATTTGTATTTGTGGTCCTGGTGACTGGACCTTTTTGGAACACCATTATTTTGGTCTTACTGAGATTTACTGTCAGGGCCCAGGTCTGACAGAATCTGTACATAAGATCTAGGTGCTGCTGTAGGCCCTCCTTGGTTGGTGACAGAAGCACCAGATCATCAGCAAACAGCAGACATTTGACTTCAGATTTCTAGTAGGTGAGGCCGGGTGCTGCAGACTTTTCTAGTGCCCGTGCCAGTTCGTTGATATATATGTTGAAGAGGGTGGGGCTTAAGCTGCATCCCTGTCTAACCCCACGACCCTGTGTGAAAAATTTGTGTGTTTTTTGCCAATTTTAACTGCACACTTGTTGTTTGTGTACATGGATTTTATGATGTCGTATGTTTTACCCCCAACACCACTTTCCATCAGTTTGTATAGCAGACCCTCATGCCAAATTGAGTCAAGCTTTTTTGAAATCAAC